>NC_052149.1:142654236-142916288 GCF_902713615.1 Scyliorhinus canicula
GGTAAAACTTACAAGCACCACACAGTCGCCCAAGGTTGGAATTGAACTCGGGTCCCTGGCACTGTGAGGCAGCAGTGCTAAGCACTGTGCCACCCACTACACGGGTAGAGAGATGTTGAAGGGTCAAAGCAAAGGATTGGGTTAAAAAAACCGCTTCTCTGAATAGATAGATGTGGCGAGTGGTATTCCATGAGAGGTTGTGTCAGGGCCATTCCTATTTTCAATACACATAAAGAATCTCGGAATAGAAATTGCGGGAGAAATTCTGAAATTTGCTGTCGACACCAGATAGGGGATATAGAAAATTGTGACAAAGACTTTGAAAGAACATAAAAATGGGCGAGTAGGATGTACGATGGTTGCCTAAGAATTCAAAAGTGGCGGCATGTTACAGCCAGAATCTAAAATGCCTGTGTAAATCAGGGGGCCGTCACTCAAGCACTGTGACAGTTGACTAAAATGAATCGGTCATGTTTGATAAGATATTATGAAATTAAAATTCATGAAAAGGTTTTGGCAAATGCTTAATGTGAAGTTTAACTAGTGTTAAAATGCGTCATTACGTCAGTGACATGAAACATTCCCATAATTAAAACAACGCAAGGTGTTATTGGTAAGGAGTGACATTAGCCAGGTGGTGACAGTGACAGTAAATGCTTAATGCATTACTACAACAGTTCTCTGTTCACTGGGCTGATGTACTGAGTAGCCCACTGACAATAAATGGGTAATATCTCCGTTAAAAATTAATACAGTGGAATTGTACAGAGAAGATAAGCCTTGGCACATTCACATCACAGTCACTGCCAGGCTGGTGTCTTTCTCACCAATTGTTATACTTCAAGCAAAAGCAAAATCATCAATTAAGTTTTCTTCCAGAATTTTCTTGGGGCATCTTGACTTGTGAACGAGTGAGGAAACCAAATCTACAGCAAAAGAATCATCGACTTACAGGAACAAAGTAAAATGGAAAACATTGGCCAGTGCGCAGGAGATGGTTCACTAGAATTTGGGAGCCAGGCTGTGAGAAGATCACTGATACCTCCACTCCTCGCCAGTCTGGTGCCAGTTAATGGAGAAGGCCACCCAAATGGTTTTCCCCATCAGAACACTTTGGGCAAATGAATGAGTTTTGCATAAATCAATTGCAGAACGTCAGATATGGTTCTCTTCTACATATGAAAGAAATAGATTTCTAGAATCTAAAAGCATCAAGGGTTATGGGGAGAGAACGGGAGGAAGGCGTTAAGATACAGGATCAGTCATGATCACATTAAATGGCAGGGCAGAATTGTTGGGCCTACTCCTGCTCCTATTTTTTTATGTTTCAATGTTACTCCCCACCTAACTCCTCACCACCCTCCAAGTGAACAAGGAACAAGGGGTGGGATTCTCCGAGCCTCCACGCCGAAATCGCGATCAGCGCGGAGGCCGGAGAATGGGCGTCAAACCCAAGGTCGGTTCCGCGCCACTCCCGCGATCCTTTGGTCCCCGGAGAATCGCCGGCAATCGCCCGTGTGCGGTCGACGTGGTGCCGGTCGGGGGCCATTGAAAGAGGGCCCCACGGCGATTCACTGAGTGCAGCTGGCCGAGTTCCTGATGGCGTGGTTCTTTCATGGTTCCACCCAGCGGGAACCCGGCGTGGCGGCTGTGTACTCAATCCTTGGCCGCCCTGGTGGGGGGCGGGCGGTTCATTGACCGGGGGGAGGGAGCTTCCAGGACTGCCAGGCGACCGATTGGGGGCCACCGATCCAAGGTCGCGTGCGATCTGGGGTGGTTCCGGTGCTGGGCCATGGTGTGGGTCAGCTATGTCACACAGAGCGGCCGATGCAGGCCGCCGCTGTGCGCAAGTGCAGACCCCCCGTATCGGCAGCCAGAGCTTCGAGGAACACTCTGGGGCCCTGCTAGCTCCCTGCAAATCGGAGAATCACCCTGGATTTTCTCCAGGTAAGTCCAGAGCGATTTGCACGCATTTCTTCGTGGGCGTGGGAACATAGCCCCATTATTGGAGAATCCCACCCAAGGATTTTATGCGATTCAACAAAGACATTCAGTCTAAGGAGTGAAAATAACTGGCTTCACCTCACAGTGCGACTTTTGCAATGACCCTGAAATATAGAACTTAAAGGCATCTTATACCAAAACTAGGTGGTAACCGCAAAAGGGAATACTGAAATTACTGAAGTGTTCCAACCCTGCAATTTCCTCTCCCCCTGCCATGTCCACTCCAATCCTCACCATCCTTCTCACTGTGGCCTGTCAGCTTAGCCTAGGTGATATTACTCACCCCCGCACTTACCTACACACCCAGCACCATCGGTGAACGCTGTTGGGAGCTGATTGCAGTCCCAGAAGTAGCCACTACCCCCAGTGGCGCTGCTGGGACCAGCCAACTGCCACCCATTTGATTGGATGGATGTAGAAGACTTGCTCTGAGCCAACTAATGGCCCAATGGCCAACAAATAACTCCTGGGAGAACTGGCAAAGGGAGATCTGGCTCACTCAGGACTTTTACAACAGGGATGGGGGTGATGCCCACCCTTCCTATAAAATCTAGCCCCATAAATGCAAGTAGCTACGTAATTACCAGAACCATATGAAGAACAGGGTAATTATGTATCAGGCCCTCATCTCCCATTGTTGGAGATTGTGTACCCTGGAAATTCCATCATAAAACTCCAACTTCTCCATCTCCCATCCCCCCTTTTAAGACCCTTCTCTCTAACAAAGTTTGCAGCAAAGCCTAATAATTTCTCTTTTGCATTGACACCCATTTTTGTCAGGTTACATCTCTGTAAAGTGCCTTGCGACATTTTCCATATAAAAGGTGTGATATAAACGCAAATAGTTTTATTGTTGGCAGTTTAACAGATAGAAAGATGAATAAGGTTGGGTGACTATACCAATAACAAATATGACTCAAAGAATAGGGGTGGAATTCTCTGTCGGCAGACACCTGAATCGGGAAACACGATTGGGCGGAAAATTGGTTCTGACTTTGATTTCACGCCAGATCGCAATTCTCCATTGCCACGGCAGCAGTGTCAATGTGTTCCAGAATACACATACAGTAAAAGCCGTTGGCACATCATTAGCGGGCCTGGCCTGGTATCGTCCAGGGCCTGCACCATTCTCCGCCTCCACTGGGGTGAATTCCCGATTGTGAGGGTTACTTGTGCTTTTAAAAATTGTGAAACAGGCTCATTGGCTGCTGAGAGAGGGAGGCGGGGGGTAATGGAAAGTGTCCAACATCGCCATAATTTGCTGTCAGTTGTAACGCTGGCTGGGGAGCTTCTGCCAGGGCTGGGGGAATAGACAGCTGCGCATGCTGCTGTCTGCCCACTGTGAACTTAAGGCCACGGGTCTTAGGAGTGTTCCCCCAGGCCACCCCCACTTTCACTCCCCACCACCTCCAGGTGCCCTCTTGTCTCAGACGACCCATCAGCCGTACGGGCGTGCTCAAGTACAACCTGTTTTCTTATGCTCTTGACTTAGCATAAGCTACTTCCTTGATGTGCACTCTGACAAAGGAAGGTTCAGACTTGGAGATAGCTTTAACACATTTATTAAACTGTTAACAATTCTCCTACTTGGATTCGACTCGCCTGTTAATCCTGCGAGAGCTACTCAGACTGACAAACCAGTCTGCTACAATCCACGTGGTGGGTGTCATGTGTTTCAATCAACCCTGTATGCACTCACTGAGAATCTCCACTGGAAAGAGGAATATTATGTGTGCTGTGTCCTTTTATATGGGTTGGTGTAATGCCCCCCTGTGGTACTGTCACCTCTGTGTGTATCGTGAATGCCCATTGGTCGTGTCCTATCTTACTGACCTATTGGTTGAATGTATGTGTGTCGTGTCTCTTGTGCTCCCTCTAGTGTCTATCTAGTCTAAGTGTATTTACATTAACCCCTTGTGTATTTACAGTGATGCATATCACCACATCCCCCCTTTTTTCCATGTTACATATTTTCTGTACAGTGTTAAAGTAAATTGAACAAAAACAGGTAGATACGTGATGCTCTGTACACGTTATGATAACAGTGATCATCAAACAATAAGTCCAAATCATATGCATGAGTCCAAAATCCACTCAATATTATGGTTGAGTGTCTTTCTTGTTGGGTTGGTGAGGGGGTGATGTTGATGGTGGCATTGCTTTGTAAACACCATCAGTGTCCCTGTGCATAAGGAACCAAGAAGTGGTCACATCACTTCGTTGTCTGATTTGGAGTCTTTTTTTTCTTCTGATGCTTGTGATAGCGATGTATGCAATCTGTGTCGTCCTGCCATGGTATGTCATTGTACTGAGCTGAGCAGTAACAGTGTCCCTCATGGGCAGAGTTGTACCATGTCGTACGAGTTGTTGTTCCGTTGTTGTTGTTTTTGTTGTGCTTGCTGTCGACGTTGTTGCCTCTGGTACACTTCTTGTTATTGTTTTTGATGTTGTTGTGTTTGGTGGTTTTGTTGTTGTGTTTTGGAACATTGCCCCTTTAAGTGGGCGTGGTCCAGGGCCTCTGACATCATGACGCGTGTGACGTAGGTTGTAGGAAGCGATTGGGCATGTGTAGATCGCTGTTCCTTTACTTGGGGCCTTTTTCTCAACTGCGCATGTGCAGCACATTTACCAAGATGGCTGCAATTCAAAACTGCAGATTTCTTCAATGGAAAGCCTACCTTCGCCTGATGGTGAGTTTTGGCACCTCTTTTACCGTTTTTCCCTGTATGTTCCTTGCAGAATTCTTGGAATTTGTCCAGGACTGCCTGGAAGTCGCTCTTGTTTTGTCCCTTTGAGTATTTGAAGGTCTGGAAGATGTCAGCTTCTGCTGGACCCGCGATGGTAAGTAGAAGCTTTATTTTCTCTGCATCCGCCATGCCATCTAGGTCAGATGCTACCAGGTAGATCTCAAATCTCTGCCTGAACCAACGCCAGTTTTCACTGAGATTGCCTTGGTACCTGAGTTGCTGTGGAACTGGAATGTTGAACATCATCTTGCCTGGCTGCTTTTGCTGGTTGCCACTGTTTGCTGAGTTGTAACTATCTGGATTTAAACAGCTCACTCCTGCGTACCATGTTTTGATATGCTCTTGACGTGGAATAAGCTGCTTCCTTGATATGCACTCTGACAAAGGAAGGTTCAGACTTGGAGATAGCTTTAACACATTTATTTAAACTGTTAACAATTCTCCTACTTGGATTCGACTCTCCTGTTAATCCTGCTATGGCTTCTCAGAATGACGAACCAGTCTGCTACAATCCACGTGGTGGGTGTGATGTGTTTCAATCAACCCTGTATGCACTCACTGAGAGTCTCCACTGGAAAGAGGAAGATCATGTGTGCTGTGTCCTTTTATGTGGGTTGGTGTAATGTTCCCCTGTGGTAGTGTCACCTCTGTGTGTATCGTGAATGCCCATTGGTCGTGTCCTATCTTACTGACCTATTGGTTGAATGTCTGTGTGTCATGTCTCTTGTGCTCCCTCTAGTGTCTATCTAGTCAAAGTGTATTTACATTAAACCCTTGTGTATTTACAGTGATGCATATCACCACACAACCAGTGCCATCTTGTTGGCTGGGCTGAGTGTCTGTGGGGTGTGAAGTGTATATATGCAGCTGAAGTTTGTCAGCCTCACGAGTGTCAATCACGAATCCGTCTGCGTTTCTCATTAAAATCGATTGTGTTCCAGATGGTGCTGGTGCTAGCCCCTTAACAGTTGCTGAATCGGTCCAGGTGCAGTGCCAGTTTTGCTGACAGGTAAGATCACGAATCCTGCCCTTAGTCAACACTTAGTCAGGAATGGAGAATCTCGCCGTAGAAATATTGCGCGGGATTCTCCGATCCTGGGGCTAAGTGTTGACGACGCCGGAAACGCCAGAGCGTTTAACAACGGCATCATCTGGCCCCTAGGATGAGCGATCCTGCGCCGTACAGGGGGCCAGCACGGCATTGGAGAGCCTCACGCAGCTCCAGCTGCCGATACGGTGCCAGCACGGCCTGCGCAAGTTTGCACATGCGCGCCACGGCCGGTGCGAGTTCGCCCATATACGTAGGTTGCCTTCTCCCCGCCGGCCCCCGGGAAACATGCCGGAGCCCTAAAATTCCTCCAACTCGGAGGAACATAGCCCCGGGATAAGCTTGCCCGCCGATCGGTAGGTCCGATTGCGGGTAGGCCACCATGGAGGCTCCCCCCACCCCCCACCCCATCTCCCCCAGTCGGATCCCCTCTCCCCCACACCAGGATGGCCCCCGTAGCATGAACGCCAAGGTCCCGCCGGGAAGGACCACACGCGGACGCGTTCGCGGAACTCGGCCGAACTCCGCGGGCAATCAGCCCGTCGAGCACGGAGAAACGCGGCCCCCAACCGGCACCGCGACGTTGGCGCCAATTCTCCAATCGGCAGAGAATCGTCGGACCAGCGTCGGGGCAGCATCACGTGATTCGCCCCCGCCCGCAACCCCCCCACCCCCACCCCGGCAATTCTCCGACCCGGCGCAGGGTCAGAGAATCCCGCCTATCAAGTCCCTTGTCATTTGCTTTAAATGCTGAATACAATGAGTATTATTTAAAAGTGATCTAAATCAGCAATGTATTTATAAGTTAAGGGCAGCATAGTAGCACAGTGGTTAGCATAGTTACTTCACAGCTCCAGGGTCCCAGGTTCAATTCCCGGCTTGGATTACTTTCTGTGCGGAGTCTGCACGTTCTCATCGTGTCTGCATGGGTTCCCTCCGGGTGCTCCGGTTTCCTCCCACAGTCCAATGATGTGCAGGTCAGGTAGATTGACCACACTTGGAGTATAGTGTTCAATTCTGGTCGCCACACTACCAGAAGGATGTGGAGGCTTTAGAGAGGGCGCAGAAGAGATTTATAAGGATGTTGCCTGGTATGGGGGGCATTAGCTATGAGGAGCGGTTGAATAAACTCGGTTTGTTCTCACTGGAACGACGGAGGTTGAGGGGCGACCTGTAGACATCTACAAAATTATGAGGGGTATAGACAGAGTGGATAGTCAGAGGCTTTTTCCCAGGGTAGAGGGGTCAATTACTAAGGGGCATAGGTTTAAGGTGCGAGAGGCAAGATTTAGAGGAGATGTACGAGGCAAGTTTTTTACACAGAGGGTAGTGGGTGTCTGGAACTCGCTGCCGGAGGAGGTGGTGGAAGCAGGAATGATAGTGACATTTAAGAGGCACCTTGACAAATACATGACTAGGATGGAAATAGAGGGATATGGACCCAGGAAGTGTAGAAGGTTTTAGTTTAGACAGGCAGCATGGTCGGCACAGGCTTGGAGGCCGAAGGGCCTGTTCCTGTGCTGTACTTTTCTTTGTTCTTTTTTCTTTGTTCTTTGTTCTTTGCCTCATGGTGGAAGCCCTAGGTTTTGCTCGATCCACTGACAAGAGCTTCAAACTGACCAACAAGGTGGTGAAAAGATACTACTGCATTCAGCTCCAAATTCGATCCAGCTCCAAATTCCATCCTGCTGCTCAGATCATATGATTTGTTGCCGGAATGGAAGAATTTGGGGCCTAACATTACTAAATTCCTGCAAATAAGTAAGAGAATGCGATTGGGCCATGCAGTGTGTTTAAATACTTTCATTGCATGCCCCTCCAGGACCAAAGTGCAAATCAAACCCCAATTAAAAAGGTAAATAAAATAGTACTCTCCGGAAAGTCTGCAAACAATTTGTCCCAATTCCACTGATGTGGATCCACTGTAGGGGCTGTGGGAGAGGGGAATCATTTTGGCAGTGTATCGCTCTTTTGGCCTGGCGGCTGTGTGTTTGTCTGCTGCAACCCCTCCCGCGTCTATGGTCTGGACCCCGGCAAATTACCAGTGCTTGAGAAGGGGTGGGGTGTTCTCTCTACGTCTACCGCTGTGCCCCATGTCAGCATAATCTTTTGTGGTAGGCTGTGCTGCTCACTCTCACATACGCGCACTCTAACAGGCATGCACGCACAGTCATTCACGCCTGTACGCTTTGTGCACACACACTTTTGCCGATATGCACACACTGATGTTCACACACATGCTTTCCTGTACATGTGCTGGACGCCTTTCCACCAATGTAGGTCTGCTGTTGGAATTGCGGGTGGGGAGATGGGGCGGGGCAGCATGCGCTGTCTCTGCAGCTGGTAGCATTGTATTCTTTTTGTTTTTTGTCTCGATTCTGCCTGTGGTGTGCCGTCGGTATCCTCGTTATATTCCTGCCTATTTTGTATTTTATTTCGTTGAACGCTACCCATGCTGGTAAGGGGGTGGGATGTTCTCTCTCCATCTGGACCCGTGTCGCTGTCCTTTTCTGGTGGTTTGAGTCTCTTGTTAGTGCCCTCCCGCCAATGTAGGTCTGATGCTGGGGCCAGAGGGGGTGGGTGGTTGCGCTGCATCAGCAGCTGGTAGTATTGTTCATTTTTTCTTTGTATCAGTTTTCATTCTTTGTGTATGGCAGGTGTCTTCCTGTCTGTTTTATGTTTTTCTTCAGTGGTTGCTCTGTATTTGTTTTTCTTTATAATATGTCGAACCTGTTCTGGACTGAACTGTGCCCCTCTTGGGAGGGGTGGACTGCTTTTCTCTCCCTCCTCCCTCCTCCAACGTGCTCCGTGTTGGAGCGCCCTTTTCCGGTGAGCTGAGCTGGTTAGCCTTTCCTCTGATGTAGGGCGGAGGTCGGGGGTAGGTGAGTGTGTCAATAGATATGGTCTTGTTCAGTCGAAGTGAGTGTTATGGGCCAGGGTTTAGAGAAAGCCCAAAGTGTATCATGGAGTTCAACTGACCCACAACATTTAATAGACTGTGGTATGGGGAGTACATGGCCCACTTTATAGGTGTTGGCACGGCAGAAATTGAAAAGTATTTTTCAAAGCAAAACAATGTTTATTCTATGAACTCAAGTTAACCTTTTAAAACATACAGTGAACATCTTAACAACTATCAATTCAAATACTACCTCCAAAGAAAACAACACTAAGCAATCCTTAAGCTTTCCTTTTAACATCCATAAGACATAACAAATCCTTTTAACAGAAGCACATCAGGTTTAAATTCACTGCTGAGATCAGTTATCACTTTGAATTCAGCAAATGATCAAGAGATAGTCTTTACATGGCAGAGAGAACAACGTTACACCTTCTGTGGCTGGCTGCAGCTCCAACCAAAAAAGCACAGACAGAGCCAAGCTTTTCACAAAAGTGAAACTAAAAGCTGACAGACAGCCCAGCTCCACCCGCACTCTGACATCACTGCAGTAACTTGAGCAGACCAACATTTCTTAAAGTAATCTTCTCATGACACCTCCCCCCAAGAAAATAAAAATAAACAATCAACTTCAAGATGGTTTCATTTTTCACCTTTTCACTATCATTTAAGAAATGCACACAGTAAATATACTTTTTCGCTTCAAAAAACAACACACGCAAACAGGTATAATAATAAAGTCGATTTTTTTTTTGTTTTTCTTCCTCCAACTGGAATCCCTCTCGATTGACAGTTTCCTTGAACAAGAAGGTCTCTGCACGATCCGTCCATTTCTCTATGCCTCGGCATGTCACTTTAAAGACAGATACTTTAGTTCAATCTGATCACAGTGTCCCTTGTAATTCTCCAACACAGGAGCATTGGTTATCACAGCTTTCAGGCAGTCAAATGCCTGTTGAAACTCCGCTGTGTCTTCAGCAAGTCCATCAGTGGAGCAACCACGCTACAAACATTTTTCACAAATGTTCGATCAAATCCACTCATGCCAAGAAATCGCATTATTTTCCTTCGTCTTGAGGGTATGGGAAACTCCTCAATAACTGTTGGTTTCACATCCTGTATGACCATTCAACCCTGTCCGATTGTATGCCCAAGGAAAGAGTTTCCAAATTCACTTTTGGCTAGGTTTATCACCAAACCCGCCTCCTGAAGTCAATCGAATAACTCCATCAGATGCTTTAAATGTTCTTTCCATGTCTGCCTGAAAATTACCAGATCGTCGATGTATACCGCACAATTGGGTAATCCTGAAACAACTTTGTTAGTTAACCGTTAAAATGTGGCTGGGGCATTTTTCATGCCAAATGGCATAACTTTGAATTGGTATATACCATCGGAAGTCACAAAAGCTGAAATCTCTTTCACCCTTTCGGATAAAGGTACCTGTCAGTAACCTTTAAGTAAATCCAGTTTGGAAATAAAAGCTGATTGTTCCACTTTCTCAATGCAATCCTCCAAATGTGGGATAGGATAAGAGTCCATTCTTGTAACTGCATTAACCTTTCTATAGTCCACACACAACCGTTGGGTACCATCTGGTTTTGGTACCATCACGATGGGTGAGCTCCATTGGCTGTAACCCATTTCAATTATGCCATTTTTAAGCATACTCTCAATCTCTTTGTTAACCTGTGTCAATTTTAAAGGGTTAAGTCTTTTTGGATGTTGTTTAATTGGAACAGCATTTCCCACATCTACATCATGTACAGCCATTTTAGTGCTTGAATTTATCTCTGCAAACTTGCCCATGTGATATCAATAACTCTTTCAGGTCAGTCCGTTTTTCCTCTGGAAGGTAACTCAACAATTTATCCCAATTTTTAAGAACATCCTCATTTTCCAATTTAATTTGAGGTATGTCAATTTCAAAGTCATCTGGATTTGGTTTGTCACTTTGAGTGAGAATCATTAAAACCTCCTCCTTTTTCTCTCCTTCCCTTTCAAAGTATCTTTTAAGCATTTTCACATAACACACTCTGTGTCTTCCTTCTATCTGGCGTTTTTACCACATAATTAATCTCACTTAATTTCCTTTCAATCTGATAAGTTCCACAAAACCTTGCTTTTAAAGGTTCACCTACCACTGCTAACAACACTAAAACTCTATCTCCACTGGCAAAACTACGAACTTTGGATTTCTTGTCCGCTACCTGTTTCATCACATTTTGTGCAACTTTTAAATGTTGTCTGGCCAATTCACCTGCTCTATTTAATCGTTCCTTAATATTTGACACGTAATCCAATAATGTAATTTCAGATTTCTCACTCACCAATTTTTCCTTAATCAATTTAAGTGGTCCTCTTAACTCATGATGAGAAATTAGTTCAAAAGGACTGAATTTGGTTGACTCATTAGGTGCATCCCTAATTGCAAACAGTACGAATGGAATTCCTTTATCCCAATCTTCTGGATAATCTTGACAATAAGCCCTCAATATTGTCTTTAATGTCTGATGCCACCTTTCGAATGCTCTCTGCGATTCTGGATGGTATGCAGTTGATTTAAATTGTTTTATTCCTGAGCTATCTATAACTTCTTTGAATAACTTTGAGGTAAAATTTGATCCTTGATCCGATTGTATTTCTGTGGGTAGTCCATATCGAGTAAAACATTGAAGTAACTCCTCCAACATCTTTTTAGCTGAATATTACGCACTGGAATGGCCTCTGGAAACCTAGTAGACACATCTATTATTGTTATAAGATATTGATTTCCACTTTTTGTTTTAGGAAGTTGTCCTACACAATCAATTAGGACCCTTGTAAAAGGTTCCTCAAATGCTGGAAAGGGGTATTAAGGGTTCTGGTGTTATCACTGTTTGAGGTTTCCCTATCACTTGACATGTGTGACATGATTGACAAAATGTAACTACATCTTTAATTAGTCCAGGCCAATAAAAATGTTTTTGGATTTTAGCTTGAGTTTTCCTTACTCCCAAATGACCTCCCACTGGTACCTCATATGCAACTCGTAACACCTCCTTTCTATACCCTCCCGGCAATACCACTTGATGAACTTCTGCCCACTTTTCATCCACCTGCATATGTAAAGGTCTCCATTTTCTCATCAAGATATCACTTTTACGGTAATAACACTCTGGTATACACTCAGATTCCTCTTCCGTATATGCTTTCTGATGCATCTGTTTTATTTCTACGTGGGGCCTCACGGTAGCATGGTGGTTAGCATCAATGCTTCACAGCTCCAGGGTCCCAGGTTCGATTCCCGGCTGGGTCACTGTTCTATCTTTCTGTAGTAACTCCGCCAATTTTCCTGAACTAAAAATATACCCGCTCATCCTCCACCTGTCCTTGTTGTTTTTCAAGCATCTGATCAAAAATCGTTTCTGATAATTGCACTTCAACTTCATCTTCACTCTTTGATTTCTCCTCTTAACCTGGGGCTTTGCGACCTTGTTACTACACAATCCAGAAAAATCACAGGATATTCATCCTTCAACACTTAGGTTGTCTGATTTTCCACTGGCTTATCAACCACAGTAAGCATCACTCCCACCTGCGATCCAGCTATAGCATTACGCAAGATAAACTGTATTCCGGGACAAGATATTTTCTCTATTACTCCTACTACCACTTCACCACTCGTCACTGGACTTTCCAACCTTACCTTATATAATGGAACACTACTCCTCTCACCCTGAATTCCACATATTACCACCTTTTCCGGCAACATTCTTCCCAAACTACATAACTCCTCATCTCTTACCATCAAAGATTGACTAGCACCTGTATCTCTTAAAATTGTGACTTCTTTACCTGCTCCTCCTGATACACATGAGTAAACTTTACTCACACAGATAAATTCTTTAAAGACATCTGGAACCTTCTTATCAATCATCTCTGGATCAGGCTGTACAATCTTTTGCACCTCCTTCATTTCACTTGGACTTTCCTATTCCCCTTCAACAAACCCCA
The DNA here is from genome assembly GCF_902713615.1 of Scyliorhinus canicula. Classification (NCBI taxonomy): domain Eukaryota; kingdom Metazoa; phylum Chordata; class Chondrichthyes; order Carcharhiniformes; family Scyliorhinidae; genus Scyliorhinus; species Scyliorhinus canicula. Next base: position 142,666,931 of record NC_052149.1, read on the forward strand.
CTGTCTTATCCTGTGTTACCACATCAGCCTTCCCAGTGTTTTTCTTCAACCACCAACACTGTGACTTTACATGGCCTAGTTTATTACAATGAAAACTTTTGAGACTTTTCATTTCTTTTCCACCCTCCTGGATTTCTTTTTTAATCTGAGGTACACTCACCTTATTATCTCCCATCAGATCACCTTTGCCTCTACCACTTGAGTATTTCTCATGTCCCCAGTTTCTATCCCTCACCGGCTGAAACTGATGTTGGAAACCAAGCTTTAATTTTTGAATTAAGTCATAATCATCTGACATTTCTGATGCTGATCTCACAGTTTTAACCCTCTGATCTTCCACATGAGTTCTCACTACATCAGGAATTGAATTTTTAAACTCCTCCAAAAGTATAATTTCTCTGAGAGCTTAATATGTTTGGTCTATTTTCAAAGCCCTTATCTACCTATCAAAATTACTTTGCTTGATCCTTTCACATTCCATGCATGTTCAGCCAAATTCTTTCCTTAAATTTCTAGACCTTTGGCTGTATGCTTCAGGCACTAGTTCATATGCACCCAAGATGGATTTTTTCACCTCCTCATACGTCCCAGATACCTCCTCCAGAATTGATGCAAACACTTCACTTGCCCTACCTACCAGCTTTGTTTGAATCAGTAATACCCACATGTCCTGTGGCCATTTCATTTGTTTAGCCACCTTCTCAAATGAAATGAAAAAGGCTTCTACCTCCTTCTCGTCAAACCTTGGCAATACGTGGACATAATTAAAAAGATCCCCACCAAGCTTTCGACTATGACGCTCTTTCTCTTTCTCCTCATCACTATCCTCAAACTGTACATTTCCCTTTAAATCCGCCAATTTTAACTGACTGTCATGTTTCATGGCCATTTTCCGAAGTTCAAACTCTCTCTCTCTTTCTTTTTCCTCACTCTCTCTTTCTTTTACCTCTCTATCTCTTGTGTGGCAGCACGGTAGCATAGTGGTTAGCATAAATGGTTCACAGCTCCAGGGTCCCAGGTTCGATTCCCGGCTGGGTCACTGTCTGTGCGGAGTCTGCACGTCCCCCCCCCCGTGTGTGCGTGGGTTTCCTCCGGGTGCTCCGGTTTCCTCCCACAGTCCAAAGATGTGCGGGTTAGGTGGATTGGCCATGCTAAATTGCCCGTAGTGTCCTAAAAAGTAAGGTTTGGGGGGGGGGGGGGTTGTTGGGTTACGGGTATAGGGTGGATACGTGGGTTTGAGTAGGGTGATCATTGCTCGGCACAACATCGAGGGCCGAAGGGCCTGTTCTGTGCTGTACTGTTCTATGTTCTATGTTCTAATTTCAAGCAGCTTTAATTCTTTTTCATGTTCCATTTGTTTCATTTGCAATTGAACTTTTGCATTTCTAATGCATCAGACTGTATCTCAGACAATTTTAAATGCTTAGTCACCACCATAAGCACCTCGTCTTTTCGCATTTTGTCAGGTAATGTTAACTGCAATCTTTTTGCCAAACCTAACGGTCTGCTTTTAGTCTCTGTCCGTAAGGTACTGCGTATGACCGTCTCCACCCCCAAAAACTTCAGAGCCTCTGAAAGAGCCATTGTCCACAACACACTCCCCACTTAAACTAGAATACCACATCTGATGAGCAACCACAATATGTTCACCCCTCACTGTCTTTAAGTTCACTAAGCCAATCCAATAGATAGACTTTTATCCCCCTCGAGCCCCCAATTTGTTATTGGCCAGGGTTTAGAGAACCCCAAAGTATCAGAGTTTACCTGACCCACAACGTTTACTAGATCGTAGTATGGGAACACACAGTACACTCTACAGGTGTGGTACAGCAGAAATCGAAAATCAAAAAGCAAAACAATGTTTATTCTATGAGCTCATGTTAAACTTTTTAAAACATACAGTGAACATCTTAGCAATCATCAATTCAAATACAACCCCAAAATAATACAACATCGAGTAATCCTTAAGCTTTCCTTTTAACATCCATAAAACATTTTTAAAAACTTTTAACAGAAGCACATCAGGTTTAAATTCACTACTGAGAACAGTTATCACTCTGAATTCACCAAATGATCAAGAGATAGTCTTTACATGGCAGAGAGAAACAACATTACACATTATCTGGCTGGCTGCAGCTCCAACACTAAAACAAAAGCAAAAAAACACAGACACACCCAAACTTTTCTCAAAGTGAAACTAAAAGCTGACAGACAGCCCAGCTCCACCCACACTCTGACATCACTGCAGTAACTTGAGCAGACCAACATTTCTTAAAGTGACCTTCCCATGACATGAGTTAAGGGCCATGATGACAGGAGTTGATTCTTGACATCTGCAAAAGCCATAAGCTGTGGCCGGGCGCCACTCCCACAGCTGGACCTTCTTTAACAATTGATGGAGGGGAGGGCTAACAGGGTGGGCAGGTTGGTAATGAATTTCCCACAGTAATTTATCAACCCCAAGAAAGAGCAAAGCTCCATCAGTCCCTTTGGGACAGGGGCCTGCCTGATTGCGCAGACCTTGCCTTCAACTGGGTGCAGGCCATGGCGGTCCACATGGTAGCACCGACCCCAGTGACCTGTAAAGGATGTGTGAGTGCCAGACTTTGTACTCTGCCATGCCCTCTGCCAGGATCAACTGGACCAAGTGTTCCGGACTCCTGGTCGGTCGGTGACAGATGAACACCCTCCCAGAGGAGCTCAGGCCTTCCACTTGGGAGAAGGACCAGCATCCTCTACTTGGGTGTCAATCTTTGCCTTGCTGAGGAATCCTGTCCAGCAAACTGGAGGAGCTGGAGGCCAAGGTAACTGCTCACTTAGGATGCTGGACAGGTCTGCTCCGAGTGCTTCTTATAGGGGTCGAGTTCTTGACATAAACCAGCTGATTGCCTCTCTGTGGTAGTACCGGCTGGTCACTTTGACCCCTTCCCCTGACTTTGTCACAAACTCCAGAGATTGCTCGTTCACTTTTTCTGGGACAAGAGGCTGCACTGCGTCACTATTGAGATTCTGAATCTCCAACCAATTGCCCCCCCCCCCCCCCCCCCACTTCTGCTGACGGTCAGTTTTCCTTAAAGAAGTCGATGAACGGCTGCCACCTCTGAGCGCACCCCTGTATTGAAGTCCTTAAGGCGAACTTAATCTTTTCTAGCCTGAAAAACCCTGCCATGTCAGTGACCCACACCCCTGACTTTGGAGGCTCCGAGTCCCTCCATCCCAGCAAAATCCGTCTCCGGGCCACCAGGGAGGCAAAGGCCAAAATGTCGGCCTTTCCCCCCTCCTGGGCTCCCAGATCTTCCAACACTCCAAATATTGCCACCTCTGGACTCAGAGTCACCCTCCCTTCCAGGATCTGACATGACATCTGAGAATCCCTGCCAAAATCCCCTCAGCTTCGGACACGCCCAAAACATATGAACATGATTCGCCGGACTTCCCTCACACTGGCCACACCTGGCCTCCACCTCCTCAAAAAGCCTATTCATCAGGGCCACAGTCATATGAGCCCTGTGGACCACTTTGAACTGGATCAGGCTAAGCCTGGCACATGGCAAGGATGCATTGACTCTTTTCAGGGCCTTCTCCCATCGCCCAACATCCAACTCCCCTCACAACCCGTCCTCCCACTTCCTTTTCACCTCCCCGATAGGGACCCCTTCCCACTCCATCAATTCCTTATATATTTCTGAGACTCCCCCCTTCCCAACCCCTGTTTTAGACATCACCTTATCCTGCAGACTCCATAGAGGGAGGCGAGGGAAGCTTGGAGCCTGCCTAAGGACAAAGTCCCATACCTGTAGGTACCAAAATCCATTCCCACCCGGCTACTCAAACTCCTCCTCTAGCTCCTCCAGGCTCGGGAACCCCTCCTCAATAAAGAGATCCACAAACCTCTCAATCCCTGCCCGCTGCCACCTCCTAAAGCCCCCATCCAGCCTCCCCTGAGCGAACCGGTGATTGTCACACATAGGTGACCACACCGATGCCCCCACCAGTCTCATGTGCTGCCTCCATTGCCCCCACACTCTCACAGCTGCCACTACCACTGGGCTTGTGGAGTACCGAGCTGGTGAGAACAGCAGAGGTGCTGTTAACAGAGCCTCGAAACTTGTGCCCTTATAATAAGATGCTGCCTCTACCTGCGCTCACACCAACCACTCCCCCACTACCCACTTCCTAACCATTGAAATATTAGCTGCTCAGCAGTAGTTAATAAAATTCGGATGAGCTAAGCTCCCTCCCCGGGACCCCACTAAAAAAGGACCTTCTTCACCCTCAGGGCTTTCCCATCCCATATAAAAACCGAGATCGCCACATACACTTTCTGAAAAATGCCTTGGGGATAAAGATTGGGAGACACTGAAACACAAACAACAATCTCGGGAGGACTGTCATTTTCAGTCTGTACCCTCCCCGCCAATGACAGAGGGAGCGTGTCCAACCTGCAGAAGTCACCTTTTGGTTGCTCAGTCACCCTGCCCAAATTTAATTTATGAAGCTGCCCCCAGTCCTTGCCACCTGAATCCCCAGATACCTAAAACTCCTTCACACCACTTTGAACGGCATCTCCCTCAGACCCCTCTCCTGCCCCCTTGTCTGGATCACGAAGACCTCGCTCTTACTCATGTTTAGTTTGTAACCTGAGAACTAGCCAAATTCCTGCAGTATTCCCATAATTCCTGCAATCCCCCTCAATGGGTCTGTTATATGCAGGAGCAAATCGTCCACATAGAGCTCCAACTATCCCAACTACCTCACACTATCCCCCGCCAAATGTTCGATGTCTTTAGTGCCATTGCCAAAGGCTCTATGGCCAGAGCAAATAGTAGTGGGGAGAATTGGCACCCCTGCCTTGTCCCCCTGCACAGACTAAAATACTCCGACCGGACCCGATTGGTCCTTATATTCGCTACCTGATAAAGCAACCGGACACAATCCACGAATCCCTGCCCGAACCCGAACCTTCCCAGGACATCTCACAGGTACCTCCACTTGATCAAAGGCCTTCTCTGCATCCATGGCCACCACCCTTCACAGGCATCATTATCACATTTAGGAGCCGTCAGGTGTCGTCCCTTCACAAATCCCGTCTGGTGCTCCCCTATTACCTCCGGGACACAATCTTCAATGCTGCTTGTGGCCAAGATCTTTGCCAGCAATTCCGCATCCACATTCAACAAGGAGATCGGCCTATACAACACACAACTCTCTGGATCTTTATCCTGCTTCAAAATATGGGAAATCGATGCCTGCGATAACGTTGGGGGGTGCACTCCCAACTCCTTGGACTCATTAAAAGCCTTTACCAGGAGCGGGAAATGAATAAATTATAACGGTTACCATAATAGGTATTTAACATGTTCCATTCACCAGCAGTGACAATCCTAACCTTGACAAAAGAAGGGAGTTGCTGGTCATGGCAAGAAAAGTGGCAAAGAAATTTCCAAAATTGACAAAGGAGAGTACATCATAACAAATCATAGCTAAGTTCAGGCGTTATCAATGACTCAATGGTAATACTCTTGTCTCGCAGAAGGATATGGATTCAAGACACGCCAGAGACTTGAACACAAAACACTGGCACTCAATACCAGTGCAGTATTGAGGAAGGACTGCACTGTCAAAGCTTTGGCATCGTCTTCCAGATGAAACAATAAGTCAAGACTCCAAATGGCCTCTCAGGTGGGCATGTAAGAACCCACTATTTCTAAAATAAGAACAACATTCTCCCAGAGACTGATTATGCCTCAACCAATATTGTTAAAAGACGACTACCAGGCCATTTATCTCATTACAGTTTGTGAGACTTTGTAAATTGATGCCAAATATTTAACATTGTAACGGTCACTTATTTAAAGCAATTAAAAGTACTTAATTAGCTGTGAAGCACTTTCGAACACCCTGAAATTGTGGAAGGCACAATATAAATGCAAATTATTTCTTCCCTTCTGCAACATTCACGGCAATGGACTAATCGGGTGCTCTTGGGGTCGACAAAGCATTGTTAACCTCCCAGGGTATTTCAAATAAAATCTGGTGGACTCAAAAATGGGCATCACAAACAGTAAATCTGTTCAAATTGGATCACTGCTCTACATGAAGTATGTATGATGAATAAATAAACAATCGAGTCGGATTTATGTTAAAAAGAAAAGCCCTATAAATTATGCATTCCAAGGCGGAGGGTCAAGGCAGTTCTCCTGAAGTAATGGACCAGTCGTTGTTGTACTAAAATGGAGGAGTCTACGCTCTTACTTCACGGCAATGCCCACTGATGTAACACAATAGCATTGTGGTAATAAAAGGACGGAAGGCATTATGAATATTTAAATAAATATTTGTATTATTTCCTGCTAGGTTTGTTGCTTCACAGTGAACTAGGTTAACAGTGATGATTTTTTTTAATGAAGCCTGCTTCTCATTCCCTTTTATTAAAAAAAAGAGATGAGTTTGAGGACATAGTTTAATAGATTCGCAAATTTGCTGCAGTTTTGTTTGATATGTTGTGCTGTTATTGCTATAAATTAAAAAAAAACATAAACAGATAATTTTGTCTTCAATAATCCTGTCACATTTACTGATGTGGTGTCAATTTTCAAAGAGAAGACTTCTAGGTATGAAACTAATTGTTCATTTTGATTTGAGCCATGTAAGGCGGTTGTCCTTAAAGAGACATTTATCTGACACCCTCTCCCTTGCTAGTAGCTTAATCCATTGATATCTGTTTTGGCTGATATTTAAAAAAAAGATTTAATGACCTCACAAGGTTGGAAAAGGTAAGTGAAGGCATGACCCTCTGTCATTAATCCTGTACGAACAGGAGAGACATGACTATTTCCACTTACCAACAACATTTAGGTGAAGATCCAAAGTGTTGGACACCAGCAGAGTGGAAAGGACAAAAGAGAAGAAATGCAACGATCTGTTTCACACGTTTATGGGTAAACTTCCTGCTCCTGCCCACTGTGGGAATTGTTGCAGGCGGAACAGACAACTTAATGGACCAATAAAAGATCCATTGACGTTGGACGGGAATTTCCAGTCTCTGGGTGGGCAGGACTGGAAAATCCAGCCTGTTTGCCCTGATAGAACAGCAGGAACTGAAGCAAAGCCAGAGATATGTAATACAAACTCATGGGGCGGGAGTCGCCATTTGAGAGACTAAGTGCTGACGCCGGGACGGAAGGGGGGTGTTCCACGGTCCCCATAGCGCCGCCTGTCCCGGAGCAACTCAGGACATGCAAATGGGCCAGCACATGCGCCACGTGGAACTAGTGGAATTCCAATTTACGCAGAGTCGGATTCGCTGTGATCGGGATTGGCACTGGTGAGCCTAACTAGCTGGAGCTGAATATAAACACCCCTCTCCCCACACGCTCTCACTCCTGCCGAGAAGATGGCACCACAAAGAGCAGCCCCGAGGTTTGCGGATGCAGAGCTCGAGATACTGTTGGATGCTGTGGAGGAGGGGCGGATACCCTGTTCCCCGGCATGTGAAGGAGGCTGCCACCCACCTACCTCAACCGGGCCTGGGCGCAGATGGCAGAGGTGGTCAGCACCACAAGCTGCACCGCAAGGAGTGGGCAGCAGTGCCGGAAAAAACTGCACAACCCCATCAGGGTGGCCCGGGTGAGTCACCATCTCTGTGCCCAAGCACCACCCTCGTCCCACAGCCCCCACCCCACAGTCCTCGCTCCATCCCTCCCTCCCCCCAAAGAGGGCGACCGCACCCCACCCGCTGGAAGCCCCCTCGTAACCCACCCTGCTCCACACACCAACACCCATACAGCCCGCCATGGCCAGGTGCCCTGCACATACAGGCCACCAGCTGCAGGCTCCTTGTGCTTCCCGCATCTGAGAGTCTCACACTATCCATTATCAGTTCCCCCCCCCCCCCCCCCCCCCCCCCCCCCCCCCCCCCCGGAGATGGCGACCCACAACCACCAGGAGAGAAAAAAGACAAGAGGGAGCCCACCGGCCTGCTGCCCTTCACCGCCGTGGAGCAGAGGGCATTGGACCTGGTTAGCAGAATGGGAGAATGGGCAATCGCAGAGGCGGTGGTCGGCATGGGATAACCAAGTGAGTCCCCAATGCTTTGCACACACGAGACCTGATGTGACGCCTCCTTCCCTCCTCCTCCTCCTCAGTTTTCTGGGCAGCCAGCTTTCCATCATCACCAGTTGGCTCCTGCTCCTCTGGGGTAGGCTCCTGTTCTGCAGGATCCTCCCCAAGCAGCTCCAACTCGTACAGCCTCCGTGTGTCCGCAAGGGCTGCGGCAGCCAGGCAGATGCCAACTACACCTGGCTGCACGCCAAAATCCATTGTCTAATGACCCTTTAGACATGTTAGCATGGTGCATAGTCCCATGCCCAAACAGCCCTACACGATGATAGAACAGTACAAAAGGAATTGAAGCAAAGCCACGGACGGGTAAGTCCAGCAGAATGCCTTTGTCCAAAGTTGCACATTCCTAATACATACCTGGGTAGCTCAGAAAATAGTAATTCCACGACACGTTATTCAGCTAATTTAAGGTTGTGAATGCAAAATTAGCTAGCGAACGTGTTGAATTGACTCCCATGGCAGCAGCTAAGTAGTTATTTTCACAAAATCCATTCAAGAATGGGATTGGCGGAGAAAAGTAGGTGGAAATGGCCAATAACTTGATGGGGCATCTGTGGGGTGAGATGCAATTTTTCGGAGTTATGTGTTGGTTGTAACGTTGTAAGGATGAATGATATTGTAGACTTGTGGAAATCTGGGACTGGTTTCCCAGGGGTTTATTTTGCTTGTGACAGATAGCCTGCCTCAAGAGATTGAAGGGATCAAGCTGAGAGTATAGGCTGATAGCAATTGATTCTCAGTTCCATTTTGTTCTTTGTCCTTACATCCTGCACAGGGCAAAGGTCAAAAGCTGAAATTCTAACATCACACTGGTGGATGCATAAAACCTGCCTTAAGCACTTGTTTTGGTTGCCATCAATGAGTGTCCAAAAAAATTGTAATAGATTCCAGTGATTCTGCTTTTGTGCCAATTTACAGCAATATCTACATAGTGGCATCTCCCATTGAATTGTTACACACTGTGGAGATAAGCACACTGCACATCGGATCTAAAACCTAATTTGAAGTCTGTGCATTTGTCACAGTATTTAAATAGAAAGATTTAAGAGATAATGTCATTGATTTATTTATCTCCACCCTCATTATAACAAGGTCCGTAGGTGCCAAGCAATCTGTGCATTATAATGAGGTGTATTTGATAGCAAAATGTCCAATGTCCCACTGTGGGCAAGATTCTCTTTTTCTGAAGCAGTTTCAGTGCACTGGCAGACAACCTGTGAGATGACACATTTCCTGGGGCCAGGGTTGTGTGGGGGGAGGGTGGTGTCACTAAAATTGTCTTCAGTAACCCTGGGCTAGTGAAGTGAAATATCAGATAGGCATCTTCTTTCAAACCGCTAGCAAGTGAAGTTCAGTGGGAGGTTCTGTGTTCATGGATGTTGGGTAAAGCTAATATTCAGTGCACTGTATAGACGTCACAGTAAAATAGGTCCACTGAGGGAAATCAGATAGCAAGCAACATAGCTCCGTTAAGACTCCACAAGCATGGTAGGTGCAGTGAGTATAAATATACCTCTCGTACTGACACAATATTGGAAGACTGGGCTGAGAAGGTGGGGCAACATGGTGGCAGTGGTTGGCACTGCTGCCTCACAACGCTGAGGACCCGGGTTCGGTACTGGCCTGGGGTGACTGTCTGTGTGGAGTTTGCAATTTCTCCCCATGTCACTATGAGTTTCCTCCGAGTTCTCCGGTTTCCTTCCACAATCCAAAGATGTGCAGGCTAGGTGAATTGGCCATGATAAAATTGCCTCGTTGTGTCCAAAGATGCACAGGTTAGGTGGAGTTACAGGGATAGGGCGGAGGAATGGCTTAAGGGGATAGGGTGATCTTTCACAGGGCTGGTGCAGACCTGATGGACCAAATGGCCTCCTTCTGCACTGTAGAGATTCTATGATTCTATGAATATGTAGTCAATGCACCAAGCAAAAGAGTAAGTAGACAAAGACATTATAGCAAACATAGAAAAGAATTTTCAATAAGTGCTCGTGTATTTTATTGAGGTCAAAGAATAGGAATAACATTAATGGTATTAGATTTGGAGAAGTTCAATGAAGTTTCCATGAGCGATAAGGTAGAGCTCTCGATGCAGGTTTATTTTTATGATATTTCACTTCCTAATTTTCTAACAGGATCTGGAATGCCATGGGAGGAGGAGAAAGTGCCAAGAGCAACATGCCTAGCTCCAAGGGTCAAAAAGATGAGCTATGAAGAAAGATTAGTGAAACTCATAGCATGAAAGTGATTAAGGCATGTCTTCAGTAGCAACACATTAAATTATATCAGTTAAATAAACACAAAATATTACTTCAAATGAAACCAAGTAATCAGGACCGTGCGGCAAATTTAAATGAGTGAAAAGTTTGTTCAAAAACGGATACAGGGAAGAAACTCCTATACTCATCGAATGATAGATGGGAAAAGCAGAAACATGAGAAACTCGGTGCAGGAAGGAGGGATTGGCTTTTATTCAGTTTTAACACAGCTCTCAATCACAATGCAATCAGATGGCAGCCAGCTGTCTCTTCCCAACGCTCCACCAGGACCAGTGGCCACTGCAGGGTCTGCAGGCAATTCCCAATAACAATTGTTGACGGAGCCAGGTGAGAATGTAAGTTGGAATCCTCCGCTGGGGCCAGTCTGGAAGGTCCTGGCAAAAGGTTGGGGGATTGGGTTCAGAAGTGCAGGGTGGAGGAATGTGCGGTGCAAGAATACCTTGGTGGGGGAGGCCTCCAGTGACTACAAGGTCCCCAAACAGATGGGCCCCCTTTATCCCACATGGCATGGACTCCTCCTGCTGCTGATAAAATACTAGTGTTTGCAGGTAGAGGATGTTAAGAGGCCCTTAATTGACTCCATAAGGGCCTTAACTTGCATGAGGGCAATATTTTAATATTTCCTTCCCTCAAGAACATTAGTGAACCACATGGGTTCAATGGCATATGTTAAGCTGAAGACATTGGCCAGGACACCAGAAGAACTCCCTTCCTTCTATGAATAATAGAACATAGAACATAGAACAGTACCCCACAGAACAGGCCCTTCGGCCCATGATGTTGTGCCGAGCAATGATCACCCTACTCAAACCCACGTATCCACCCTATACCCGTAACCCAACAACCCCCCCCCCCTTAACCTTACTTTTTAGGACACTACGGGCAATTTAGCATGGCCAATCCACCTAACCCGCACATCTTTGGACTGTGCGAGGAAACCGGAGCACCCGGAGGAAACCCACGCACACACGGGGAGGACGTGCAGACTCCGCACAGACAGTGACCCAGCCGGGAATCGAACCTGGGACCCTGGAGCTGTGAATGTTGTGACCTTTTACTTGCCATCGTGAATAAAATATTTCAACAAAAGCAAATACAAAAATGTTTAGAAGAGAAATACAAAAAGATGTGAGAGGTAATATTCCTTCTTTGATATTGGAAGATAATGTTGAACTCCATTAATGTACCCCTGCATCAACTAAATTCTTGCAGTTTGGCCAAGGTTTTAAACCAAAACCTTGATCACGTTTCTCAGGAACATCACAAAATGCATCACGTATGTGATAAATAACTTTGATCTGCAAGACCTGTTGAAGAACACAGCGGATAATTTTTTTCTGCGTTGTTTACAGGGATATTGTTAATCAATTGCTGCAAAGTATCAGCATAAATACTGTTCTTAATCCCTGATTCAGGCCTTACTACTTTTAACCTCAATCTCAGCAAATACATTCCCTTACTTACATAACCTCCTTACATAAGGAGGGGAAGGAATTTACTGCTACACTACTACTGTAATCTTGACGTAAAAACTAGGGGGGCGGTTTTGCGCCCATGTTCACCATGAACGCAAACAGCAACATGGATGCAAAATCTTGCAAGAAGCGTAAAACGAGTTTCACGACTGCAAGATCTAATTTTCCAATTTTCCCTGCCCCTCGACAATGACGCAACGAGGTTCCCGTGATAGTGGTATTCGTCAGGAAGATTACCAAGTCCTAGACACTGATACAAGGCCTCAGCTAAAACTCCAAAGGTTAGATATCAAATATTCAGTGGATGGTGAGGGTGTGTAACTCACTAACCAAGGAGTATCAGGTGAATAGTGTAAATGCATTGAAGAGGAAGCTAAGCAAGTACATGAGGGAGGAAAGAATAAAAGGATATGTTGATAAAATGAGATGGAGTAAGACGGTGAAAGACAGACATCGGCACACACCTGTTGGGCTGAATGACCTATTTCTCTGCTGTAAATTCCAATGTAAATCTCAAGAGGAATTTGATGTGGAAACAGAATTTTGAGAGTGAGACCCCACTTTAAGAACAAACTTGTCCAGTTTTGAAAACTGTGGCAAATTCTAGATAGATTTGGAGGGACCTAGTTCACTCACTGCAACTTCAACCAAGACAGAAATCTAGCGAGACTAGCTATGTGGAAAAGATATCTGAGGCACAAAAAAAAAGATTTCTCCATGAGAACTACAGAAGAGATCGAGCCTCTTTAAAGCTAGCATTTCCTAGTCGCATCTAACACTCTTAGCTAATCCCGCTGGGAAAAGCTGAAAATGTATGGCTTAATTTCAGAGCACCGTGATGAACACCATTCAGAAGAGAGGGGGTCTCCGAGGACCAGTTACCCCAGCACTTCCTGCCCTTGCTACGATGAATTCTCTTGCAAATACGCCCATGAATCTTTACAAACAGGTGAGGTGCATCACCCGTATCTCCATTCGCCTCATTATGAGTAATGAACTTGAATAAAAGAGAACAAACACAGGGGAAATAAAAAAAACAAGTCCCCATGTGCTTTCTGTAATGAATTGTTATGGAGCCATGAAAGTCTCTATTTCGCTCTCGGTGAATATTGTTTCATGATTTGAAGGCCATTGAATAAGCAGTAATTTTTTTCATTAAAGCTGTTAATCTTCTCGATGCTTATCATAAGATTTTTTTTTAATATGAAAAAATATACTGCTGCCCACGCCGTGCATAACAAGCTACCAAGTTCACCCACAATAACTGTTTTTTTTTCTGATAATTAGTTTTAATTATTGTTGATGTTGCTCGCAGTGTCAAATCTCTTGTGACGACTCCTAATTTGTGTATGGAAGGCAGTGCAGGCCAGTAAACTGCTTGTCAGGCGCCGCTCTGTCACACGGTGCTTCACGATTGATTGAGACAGCTCATGCAAATTCAGAATGAAACATTTATGTCCTGCGTTTTGGTCCATATTTTCTGCAGTGGCACAATAATAACAAAAAATAAATAACGAATTCTTAGCCGAACACCACATTAACCCTCTGAGTGCCAGCCTCTGCGGTGTTCAAGGAATGTCGAGGAGCTGGAAATAAACACAGGCCTCCAGAACTACAACACGAATGGCAAAGCTGAGGTGAGCTTAAGTTTACCCTCACTTTATTCTTACCTTCAGTGGTGGACTGCATAGTTGGAGCAGAGTCAAGTCTTCGCTTTGTGACAAAGCACAAGGAATTTTAAGACCCTGCTCCTGATCATAAAAAATTGCCCGACTGGGTATGAGCGAAGATCCAAACTAGCTGCAGTACTCATGCAGTTGAAGATACTACCAATGCTTATTAGGAAAGCTCACACCCAAAGATTGGGGTATATTACTATGTCCTTACATCAACACAAATCAGCATCTTCAAGAGCTAAAATAGAGGACAAAGCCTTTAGCAGCCTGGAATTTTGTTCACATTTCACTCGTTCACCCATTAGGCAATTGCCATGTCATGCAATGTCTTAATTCCAACATTGATTTTATTTTCTGAAAGTTATGAGGTAAAATATATTCAACTTCATAATTTCTTAAATACAATGAGGATTAGTTGCTACAAGGAATGCAATATTTCAGTTAATTAAGTGTGGGAAGTGATGAGTTGCTGGGAGAAGGTCTTCTGATAATGTGATATCTTGATCAGTGAAGTCCTCCGCTCCGGGAAATTATTTTATTCTTGGGTTTGTAAATCCTGGAGTCAGCATCAAGCTGCTGCAGAAGATCTCTGAGTCAGAAGGTTAGGGCACAACGTGATGTATGAAATGCAGTACTGCAGGAATGCAGTGCTGTCAGGGGTGCCATTTTTCAGATGAGACATTGAAACAAATGCCCCCAAATGCCTTTACAGGAGAACATAAAATCTCCTGTAACAAGATTTGAAGAAATGGTCAATATGTATCTCTCAACCAATGTCTGAATAAAAGATGAATGATCTGAGCATATAGTTAACTGCTCTTTGTGGGACATGTTTGTGCAAATTCATGACCATGTTACAACAGTGACTACTTCAAAAGTACTTCATGGTTTTTAAATTACTTTGGGATGTCCTGAGTGCAAATGCAGTTCTTTATTTCTTTGAAACTGGTTTTCTACCAATCAGAAATTGAATGCGATATGATGTTTTCTTACCTTCAGATGTTTCAGGCTAAGTGGAGGAGGAAGAAACGAAGAACTTTTTTAAGTTGAAGTCCTATTGCACAGGAAATGAAGGCAATTCCTTGGGTCCATCCTGGATTGGTGCTAGGGAACCTCTTGTCTACACACGTTGCATATCAAGAAATCAGAACACTGAAGACCGTGGACTATGGATTTTGCAAAGTACGAGGCAGCGGGCAAGAAACCCCACCCCCTACACCCTCACCCCTTTCCACCCCCCGCACTCCTTCCCACCACCCCACAGCCCCCACCCCAACCCTTTCCCACCCCAAAAAATTCCCACCCCCCAAACCTCTTCTCATCCCAATCCCTTCCCATGCCCTGAAAACACCTACCACACAACCACCCACCCCCAATCCCGTGTCCCCTGTCGGCGACATCACGAGGTTCACGCTCTCAAAAGGGCAGGAACTTCATTCAAATTGATTTGAATACATTTAAATATTATTAATAGCCCCCCCCCCCCCCCCCCCCCCCCCCCTCCCCATCAAATGCCCCCTTTACAAAATATTCATACCTCACCGGCTGAATGAGATTCAGTCGAGGGGATCCCTCCGGGTGCACAGATGTAAGTATAGCCTAAGAGAGGACAGGGTCATGCAAGACAATGCCCCTGGCACAGGTTGGCACTGCCAGGTTGGCATTGTCAGGTCAGCACAGCGACAACCTGTGCCAGGGGTCAGGCCCTAGTGGGAGTCCCTTGGTGGGGAGGGGGTTCATTTATGTGGGGTCCTGGGGGTGGGTGAGAGTGGGCACTGAGTGAGAATGGAATGTCGGTGATGATTGTTGGTGTGGGGGGAATGCCAGTGATGGTTATTGGGGCAGGAGAGAGAGCCCTCAATACCTCCGTGTGTGAGAGCCGGGGGCCAGTTGATTTCTGCGCTGACCCGTGGGGTCCACTGGAGCCAGTTGTCAGCTCTATCAGACCTCACCCTGCCAGAGTGACGTTGTAAACCATGGCCACTCTTTCTTTTTCTTTAAAGAGGCTCAAGATCTGGAGAGAAAACTGATTTGTGCAACTAGAGAGTTACGCGCCGGTTTTCAGTCTGAGCCTCACACTTTGCCAATTTCGGCTAAGATTAGGCCCAGTGATAAAACAAGCGCCAGATGTGAGAAAACATTTCATTTTCACATTTTTATATATTTTAAAAAAGGCTTTCCTCACCTCTCAACAGGAATATTATTGCAACATCAAGAAATCTTTCCACCTCGAGAAACCAAAGATTAAATGCTAACAAAAAGGGCTAGCCAGTGAAAACTAAGTACCCAGTGTGTTAAGGGACAAATTCAATACTTTATACAATACTCTGTGAATTATGTTTGGTTATAGTTCTTGGGTCTTTATACTGTCTGCTCTCTCTATGATCCAAAAATAATTTATTGCAAGCAAATCTTGTCTCCTCTGATCTGGAAGTTATACTTTCTTTACATTCTGCTCTTGCAGAGCACAGCACACAAGGGGATAGCAATTACACTACTTGATGGAATCTGGTTACAGAATATTGTGTAGCCTTGTGTTATTCTACCAACCTCTATGTTACTATAAAGAAACCAATACAAAAGGCAACTAGGTTTGTCGGGAGTCATCTCACCTTCAGACGTTGGCTTGGGATTGAGTATAAAAGTCTCTAAAACTTTAACTAATGAAGTTATTGGCTTGATGACATCAGCCAGCAGTGCCTTCTACGATCCAGCCCTCGAGCAAGAAGTCAAAATCGGTCTTTTAGTCGAATCATTAACCTCCCTCTTACCCGTTAAAGCCCTTCCATATCAAAACCAATGCTTCAGTTAATTCCTTTGATGAAGCATTGCCCAGCCTCAAAAACATCATACACATATGAAATGAACAATAGTGAACAAACATACCAAATACCATGATGAATATCTTGGAATATGAACGTACAGGAACTGAACTGGACCAGCCACTTAAACACTGCAGCCGCAAGAGCAGGTCAGAGGCTGGGAATTATGCAGTCCTGACTCCGCAAAGCCTGTCTACCATCTACAAGCACAAGCCAGGAGTGTGATGGAAAATTTTCCACTTGCCTGGAGAGTGCGGCTCCAACAACACATATAAAAGCTTAACTTTTATAAGCTGCATTGCAGCAGCTCACCAAGGTTCCTTCAATAGCACTTTCCAAATGCGCATCCTCTACTACCCAGAAAGTTAGGTCAGCAGACGCATACGAACACCACCAACTGCAAGTACCCCTCCAACTAACGTGCTATCCTGACCCAGACATTTATATGAAAGCAGGTCTGCCAAGTTGCTGTTTCTTCACTCTCACTGGATCAGAATCCTGGAACTCCCATCATAACAGCGGTTTGCGTGTACCTCCACCATAACTGGTGGTGTATCTACACCAGGACTGCAGTGGTTCAAGAAGGCAGCGCACCACCATCTTCTCAAGGACAATAAATGCTGGATGGCATTGAAAGAATAAAATGTGTTGATCAGCTAACATCTTTACAATTGAATAACTTAGCACCCCAAAAAAAAGGAAAATTGGCAGTTATTCGTTTGGATCAAAGAAAGACAGGGCTGCATTTACATATTGTTTTTCACAACCACCAGATGTCTCAAAGCATTTTACAGTTAATAAAGTACTTTTTGAAGTATAGTCACTCTTATAGTATGTTGCAAGTGTGAGGTTTTATAAGATGGTTATGTTTTAAATTGTCTCTTTAATTCAAGGTAAAACATAGCAACAAAGGACTTGAAACCTGCTACTAGTTCTGCCTGATGATCAGCTTATGTAACCTGGTTGCTATGTTGTCAAGAGGTCTGATTGATGCTATTGAAATACAAGTGCCAACTTTCATATTTGGCCACAAAGGAAATGTCAGCTGTGTAAGATAAAGGTCCCAGTAGCAAGCCTGCACCCTGCACTCCCAACTGGGTAGTTCTATTGTGGGGTGATTTCTGTGTAGTCAAGCCAGCTTCTCAATGACTGACAGCTCACGGGCCCTCAGAAGTCATGAACCATAGTCTGGATTTGGGAATCTTTTGAAAAGTGGATTTAAAGGGTCTTACCCTTGCCCCCTCCATTTCCCCATTCCACTTTCATGCCCCATGTTACCTCCATGCATCCATACCCTTCCATGCCCTTTCCTCATGCCCATCATGCCCACTCACCCAGTTCCAATATGTACAGAATCACTGAACAATGGCAAATCTTAAATGGTCATGAAAAATACAGCCATTGGGAAATATATTTTGAAAATTACTTCTGCTCTTACAATCTTATAAAAATAGTCAATCAGATGCTGCCATTCATATTTTCAGTAACACAAGCTTTACCCAACTTCACACCTCTTAATCTTGTCCTGTGCAAATGGACCTCTGCTGAGCCATTAGAGAGTCCTGGGGCTCAGACAAGCATTCATAGCAAAGCCTTCTGGGAATTGTATCAACATAAATAGATGGCCAGACATCTATTTCGGCAGGTTTTCTAACCAGACTGTCTTGGCAATAGCCCACCGCCATGGCATTATCCGAATTGCTTCTGTGGTCAGCTGGCCCGACTTGACCCTGCTCTCACCTCCTGGAACGAGGGCCATTTATAGAATCATAGAATTTACAATGCAGAAGGAGGCCAATCAGCCCATTGAGTCTGCACCGGCTCTTGGAAAGAGCACCCTACTAAGCCCACATCTGCACCTTATCCCCATGACCCAGCAACCCCACCCGACACTAAGGGCAATTTTGGACACAAAGGGCAATTTAGTATGGCCAATCCACCTAACCTGCACATCTTTGGACTGTGGGAGGAAACCGGAGGACCCGGAGGAAACCAACGTACACACGGGGAAATCGTGCAGACTCTGCACAGACAGTGGCCCAAGCCGGGGATCGAACCTG
This sequence comes from Scyliorhinus canicula, assembly GCF_902713615.1. NCBI lineage: Eukaryota > Metazoa > Chordata > Chondrichthyes > Carcharhiniformes > Scyliorhinidae > Scyliorhinus > Scyliorhinus canicula. The sequence continues at coordinate 142,685,364 of NC_052149.1, forward strand.
GGACCCTGGAGCTGTGAAGCAATTGTGCTAACCACTGTACTAGAATATGACCTTCTATGAAGACAGGTCTGCTAAGTTGGGTAATTTCCTGACTTGAGCTTCCCATCTCCTTCGGAAAAATCCGGCCCGTGAACAAAGATTCTCGCCATAGATGCTGCCTGATCTGCTGGGTATTTCCAGAATATTCTGCAATAAACGTGAAAGCAGATGAGTAGGCAGGGGTTTGGGATCATACTTCAACCCCAACCTTCTCCTGTCCTTTGCACTGTGTTAATATTGAGGTCAAAGTAATTCAAACTTTTCTGTAATGGCATAACAATTACTGGCATATCACATTAATTCATGGTGCAAAACTACTTGGTTCATTCTATTTTATCAAAGGTGATCAACCCCTATTTGCTTGTGATAGCAACGAGGTTTGAACGCCAGGTAAGCCAGCAGTGAGGTGAGCAAAATGCACTGATGTGTTGATTGGGAAAAAGTAAAACACTCTGAGAGGAAACAGATTAGAACTGATGGAACAAACACATTTTCAAACTCAGAATCTGTAATTTTGTACATCATCCAAAGGCTAAAGCCAAGGTTTTTGCTACTCTACCTTCCTGTAGTGAAAAAAATTTGGGTTGAACTCTGGTGTAATTTATTCATGGAGGCTTCATCACATGAGCCCTCGTCACCCACGCCCGCAAACGCCTTTCATTGGTCAATTGATATATTATGCATCCTCATAGTACACAATCGGTGCAGACACGATGGGCTGAATGGCCTTTTTCTGCACTGTACGGATCTATGACTGTCCTTCCTCATCAACTGAGACTTGTAGTCCTTCAGGCCCTCTAATGAAACTAAAACCCTGACTTTAACATTACTGTTCACTGGAGTGTAAAAGCGAGAAGAGTGCAAAACATACAGCTGGCACATTCCTTCCAAGCAAGTAGGAGCAAAACCGCAGCTCAAGTTTCACAATGAAGAGAAACTACTCCGAGGGTGCGATCTTGAGCCCACACTCACCATCCACTGGATTGGCGGTGCAGGCAGAAAGTCTTGCAAGAATTGGGAAACACGATTCTCACCGCAGAGATCACGGGCGCGATTCAACCAAAACATTTCTCAGGCCGCGATCCAATGGCCACACTGCACCTGAAAAACAGCGCTGCCGTGCAGTGTAGCTGATAAAAGCCAGGAGACCCCGCTCCCGGGATTAACTCAGCTCACAATGGGCGGGATCGACATCGCAGCGTCTCACGAGATCGTGTTGGATCTCGCGAGATGCTGCAATGTCAATCCCGCCCCTTGTGGGCGTGAACATTTTTTGGCTAATCTGCATATTAGAGCGAGACAGCTAGCCTGACTCTAATATGCAAATTACCGAGGTGTCGGAGGCTTTGGGATTCATTCCCTTCACTTCAGAGACATCGGGCGAGCGCCATTCAGCACTGGTCCCCACAAACGGGAACCAGACGGAATAGCACTCATGGGGGGTCTACCAGGGGATCAAAGGCCCTCTGCTGAATGCCATTTGGGCAGGGTGTTGCTCTGGCACTGGGCACCCTGGCAGTGCCAACCTGGCATCCTAGCAGTGCCATCTGGGTGTCAACCTGTCACTGGCAGAGACACTGCCAGAGTGCACTGCCAAGGGAGCAGTGGGGAGCTGGACTCGCCAGCAAGACCAGTTGCTCAGAGATCGTGGTGCCATTTTTTAAAGGGTTCCCGATCTCCAAGTCCGCTTGAGGGTTCCTCACACCCCCCACCCACAGGCAAAGCCATCCCCTGCAGACACATGGGCATTAACCCCACCCCAAGTGAGGACACCCTGCTATGGGGTTGCTGAGGCTTTTCCTTTTCAGGCCCTTCACCCCCTTTATGCCCCTCCTTTCCGGAATCCCCTCCACCTCCTCAACCTTTATGAGGCCACTTCATATAGAACATAGAACAGTACAGCACAGAACAGGCCCTTCGGCCCTCGATGTTGTGCTGAGCCATGATCACCCTACTCAAACCCACGTAACCACCCTATACCCGTAACCCAATAACCCCCCCCCCTTAACCTTACTTTATTAGGACACTACGGGCAATTTAGCATGGCCAATCCACCTAACCCGCACATCTTTGGACTGTGGGAGGAAACCGGAGCACCCGGAGGAAACCCACGCACACACGGGGAGGACGTGCAGACTCCGCACAGACAGTGACCCAGCCGGGAATCAAACCTGGGACCCTGGAGCTGTGAAGCATTTATGCTAACCACCATGCTACCCTGCTGCCCACTTCACCACCCCCACTTTTAATTTCATCACTCCCCCCCCCCCCCACTTTCATGGGCATAGCCCCCTCTCAGGCCCGACCTTTGGCAGTACCAACCTGGAACCTGGGCACCTTGGCACTGACAAGCTGGCACCCTTGCAATGCCCCTTCCAGCCTGGCAATGCCACCCAGGCACTCTGACAGTGTCAGGGTGTTACTGCCAGGGTACCTGGGTGGCATGCTAATGTGCCAGGCTGGTAGTACCAAGGTGCCTGGGTGCCAGAGGAATGATAGAGTACCACCCTGTGCAATACCCAACCACCTGAGGTCTACAATGGCCTGGAACTCCCCCCTCCCAGGTTCCGTTATGCCTGGCTCACGATTGTGTTGACCAGTGCTCAATGACACCATGGAGATGTCTCTCAATGCAGCCGGTGAATCCCGGCCCTCAGGAGAATCTGGTGAATGCATAAGTAAATGAGCCTAATAGTTCATTTAAGTATGCATATCTGGATCGTGCCTAGCGAGAGCAAGATCCAGATTGAGACACCTTGCAAGACTCCGTTGTATTTCGAGAGACATTTTGAGGGTTGAAAATCTCACGAGACCTCATGTGAGATTCAAAGGCTTCATTCCGACACTAACTCCGGAGCAACGAAGCCTTTGAATCGCACGCCGTGTTTTCTGATTTTCCCTGCCCCTCAGCGGCGACGTCACAAGATTAATGCCCACAAAATGAACGAGCCCCATTTTACTAGGTTTCCAGTCATTTGATTAATGTTACCGTCCCTTCCACCAGATGATGCCCCCTCACTAAATATTCAGATCTCGCCAAAGTGAGGTTTACAACACCTTTAGCCAGACTGTGGGCAACACGGTAGCACAATGGTTAGCACAGTTGCTTCAGAGCTCCAGGGTTCCAGGTTCGATTCCCGGTTGGGTCACTGTCTGTGTGGAGTCAGCACGTTCTCCCGTGTGTACGTGGGTTTCCTCCGGGTGCTCTGGTTTCCTTCCACAGACAAAGATATGCAGATAGGTTGATCGGCCATTTTAAATTTCCCTTTGTGTCCAAAAAAGGATAGGTGGGGTTATTGGGTTACGGGGATAAAGGGGATAGGGTGGAGGCGTGGGGCTTCAGTAGGGTGCTCTTTCCAAGGGCCGGTGCAGACTCGATGGGCCCATTGGCCTCCTTCTGCCACTCTAAATTCTATGATTCTATGAAACAGTCAAGGGGGTCCCTCAGGGGGAACAGAGGGGGATGGGTGGTTGGAGGGATATGCCTGGACAATGCCACGGTACAGCCCCTAGCACATGTTGGCACTGCCAGATTGATACAGTACTAACCTGGCAGCACCACCCTTGTGAGTACTTTAAAACGGTGCCTCAATCTCTTTGGAGCCAGTTGCTGCCTCTATAAGTACCCGCCCCTCTGGAGTGACTATGTAAACCATGCCTACTCATATTTTTCTGTTCTAAGAGGCTCAAAATTTGGCCAGAAAACTGCTCTGTACAACTGCAGAGTTACACACCAGCCTGACACTTTGCCAAATTCTGGTAAGATTGTGCCCAGACTCCAACCTTTGCTACATTAGCGTTAAAACTTCTTAGTGCAAAATGAACTTTTCCTACATTTTGAAAAATACACTTTAAAGAAACAGTGGGTGGGATTTTACGCATCGTTCCCCCCTCCCCAAGCAAGAGTCGCGGAGGCAGCTCACTTTTGGCATATTCTGATCCTGCCGGTGTCGATGGAATTTTACGTGGCTTGCCCTTTACGCTGGCGGGAAAGGCCAGGAAATTCCACCCTGTGTCATCCATTAACTCTATGAAAGTCACAAACCTGGCATAGCAAGGCAGTGACTGTTCTCCAAATATATTTTTGAGTCAGGGCAGCACGGTAGCATGGTGGTTAGCATAAACGCTTCACAGCTCCAGGGTCCCAGGTTCGATTCCCGGCTGGGTCACTGTCTGTGCGGAGTCTGCACGTCCTCCCCGTGTGTGTGTGGGTTTCCTCCGGGTGCTCCGGTTTCCTCCCATAATCCAAAGATGTGCGGGTTAGGTGGATTGGCCATGATAAATTGCCCGTAGTGTCCTAATAAAAGTAAGGTTAAGGGGGGGGTTGTTGGGTTACGGGTATAGGGTGGATACGTGGGTTTGAGTAGGGTGATCGTGGCTCGGCACAACATCGAGGGCCGAAGGGCCTGTTCTGTGCTGTACTGTTCTATGTTCTATGTTCTATATTTGTCATTCTCTCCGCTAGCTCAATAATTCTCGACGCACTTCGCAAGGCATAGGATCTCATTCTGCTTCAGTAGGTGATTGATATGTCTCGTGTTGGGGATGGAGATAGTTTTCCTCAGACAGGGAAATGGATGACTGAAGGATGGTTCCAATTCTCCAATCAATATGACACTAACTGGTCCCTCAGATGTAGGTCATGATCCATTGGAATCACTCAACCAAGAGGGGCAAATTCAAGCCATCCGCAAGATTATATTTTTCAGTGAACCAAGTAAGAAGGGAAAGACTTGCAGTTATATAGCACCTTTCACAGTTTTTTGAGGTCACAGCCCATGTTAAGGTCAATGAAGTGCTTTGAAGTGTAATTACCACTTTATTATCAACAATGTGATAACCAATTCGCTACACATGATCCTACAGCCAGCCATGTGATAATGATTAGATAATCAGTTTCAAATATTGGACAGGAGACTGCGGGAACCCCTCTACTCTACTGCGAATAGTGCTATGGAATCTTCCCCCTCACCCCCCCCCCCCCCCCCGCTAAAAGGGCAGACTCGATTTCACGTCTGATCAAAAAGACAAACATGTATTCTCCATTCCCGTGTCTAAGTGCTGACACCAACGAAGGATCTATGGTGTTTCACGACGCAAAAATTGGCACGACACCCGCACGAATTCCGCTACCAGTGAGGGGCTGGCACCGGCGGCGAGTGAAACACCCGCGGAACGCGTGTAAAACGGTGGGAGAATCGGCGGGTCCGTGCTGCACATGCGCAGGGCTGACAAGCTGCAGCTGCACGTACGCCTATACCCCGCAGGAGAAGATGGCGCCAGTTGTGCTGGACCATGTACCCATCCACCCCAACCCCACAGCCCACCTCCTGACCACTACGCCACTACTCCCCCCAGCCCTGGCAGAAGCTCCCAGGCTAGCGGCACGGCGGAATATAGCGATGTTGGACACAGCCGCTACACCAATTTCATGATCGCTGAGACCACATGTCGGGAACGCAGCCCATCGGAGGCGGAGCATCGCGGGTGGGCCCATTAATGATATTCAAACGCGGTTGCAACTGCACACGGCGCACGTTTCGATGACGTTGATATGGAAGGTTGGAGCATCATGGCCTGGGGTCAAACTGGCGCCTGCTATGATTACGGTGTCAGTGAGGCATTCTCCGCCCGATCGCCGATCCCAATTTCGGCATCGGGCAACGCAGATTCCCACCTGTAATTTATGCAGAACCCAAAATTAGTTGATTGAAGGAAGCTTATGATGGGCCAGTTCTGTTTGAATGGGAAGCAAGTAAAAGCAATGAGAAAACTCCACAAGATGATATTCCCATTGAAATATTACTTTTTTAAATGCAGAACCAGAAAGCTTGAAGTTAGGTTACAAATAGGTTACAAACACGTAAAAAAATTACATTAAGGTAATGCTGCTGCAACCGAAAATTATTTTCCTACTCCAGGTGTAAGTTATAGCTGAAAAAGCTGAACTACAAATTAAACAAATAAATCATGTTCAAAATTCTGACCTGCTTACAAGAGAGTTACATTTTCCAACATGTATTATCTCAGAGATCTGGCCCCTGATCTGAAACTTAAATTTCTGCCAATCGCAGTCTCCAAACAGGGGAAAGTGAGTCAAGGGCAGTGGTACGAGGAGTTTCAATCTTACATCAATGCATTAGCCTCATTACTACAAAGCTGTCCTAATTTTTCCGTACAAGTCGTTTCCCATCATGGCACAAAGTTTTATAACTTCATCAGACTGTCGAAGAGAAATCAATGTCTTTTTAAAGCTAAATATATCAAGAAAAGGAACCAATTCTTGCTACTGAACCTCCTGGATCGGAGTCCTTCTATTGGGGAGAACTGGGTAACCTTTTAGTGAGGAGTATTAGTCTAAGCAGCGAACCCAACTCTTCAGTCACAGTAGGTTTTCATGGGAGCTAATATGCTCTGGCGCCCAACCTAATTGTGGGCGTCAGCAAACCATTCACAAAAGGGGAACATTCCTAGTGAGCGCACGTAGCACACATGGCTAGCATTTTGACTTCACAGCGCCAGGGTCCCAAGTTTGATTCCCTGCTGGGTCACTGTCTGTGCGGAGTCTGCTCGTTTGGCTGGTTTAGCTCACTCGGCTAAATCGCTGGCTTTTAAAGCAGACTAAGGCAGGCCAGCAGCACGGTTCAATTCCCGTACCAGCCTCCCCGAACAGGCGCCGGAATGTGGCGACTAGGGACTTTTCACAGTAACTTCATTGGAAGCCTGCTTGTGACAATAAGCGATTTTCATTTCATTTCCCCGTGTCTGCGTGGGTTTCCTCCGGGTGCTCCGGTTTCCTCCCACAGTCCAAAGATGTGCAGGTTAGGTGGATTGGCCATGCTAAATTGTCCTTAGTGTCCAAAAAGGTTGGGAGGGGTTATTGGGTTATGGGGATAGGTGGAAGAGAGGGCTTAAGTGGGTCGGTGCAGATTCAATGGGCCGAATAGCCTCCTTCTGCACTGTATGTTCCATGTAATGCTGGCCCTGCTTGATTTTTTTTGTTGCAAAAATATACTTTATTGATAAAATATCCGAAAGAACATGACACACATTTCAAAATGGCCATCAGACAAATTGATAGTATTCAGGTCCTTGGCAAACATCTACACTCGAGGTGCTTCAATACAGTCAAACGGACACAGACATTTCAAAATGGTCATTACAAATGGTGCAAAGGCATTTAAGTTGTCTGCACAGATCAAGTTGCACTCTTGAAGTGCTTCAATACAATTGTGATACATATGTAATATTCATTGTACACATTCAATGTGAGTCATTCAGCCCAAGTGATGTACCATCAATCGGACGCGAGACACGATGAAGGTCCAAACTTAGGCTTTAATCAGCTAGATGTTAGCCCGGTGGTCGACTACAGTGAAAGGCTGACCGCCGGGACCTCTGGGTACTTATACCCCGCCTAACTTGCCTCTCAACCAATTGGTGAGCAGTACAATTCCCATCCCCTCGGTTCACTGTGGCTGAAAGTTCTCAGCGACCTTCCCCCATTGCACCTCCGCAGCGGCTGCCCCAAGCTTTAGTGCATCCCTCAGCACGTAGTCCTGGGCTTTGGAATGTGCCAGTCTACAACACTCAGTCAGACACACCTGCTTGATGTCGATGTATCCACATCGACTGATAAAGCTCATTGGATGCTGGCCACTGGGATATTTGTCTTTTAAGAAAACCTACCTCTTTGACCAAGGATCTTGCCGTCTGATTTAATAATCCTCATGTGACCCGGTGTCGTGTTTTGTGTTATTATGCTTCGTTGCAGCATTTGGGACAAGTCACTGTTTGTGCGGCGTCTGCACTTTCTCCCCGTGTCTGCGTGGGTTTCCGTTGGGTGCTCCCGATTCCTCCCAGAAGTCCAGAAAGACTTGCTGTTAGGTAACTTGGACACTCTGAATTCTCCTTCAGTGTACCCAAACAGGCACTAGAGTGTGGAGGCTAGGGTATTTTTACAGTAATGTAATGCAGTGTTAATGTAAGCCTCCTTGTGACAATAATAAAGATTATAATCATACTACTTTAAAAGGGATATATAAATGCATGCAGTTGTTGATGTGTCCGACCCAGGTACACAACTACTGGCTTTAGCACCCTGCTGACTAAAAATTGACTTATTAAGTAAAAACGAGGAGCAGACTTGGATCTCCCTGCACCTCAAGGCAGATCCAGTGGTGCATTTCTCAAGGAAGGCTTACGTGATGTGGCAAAATGTTCTCTCGCCTCATGTACTGCTGCTCCTCCTTCAAGTCCTCCATCCATCAACTCTCTCCTCAAATATGCCGTCGTCATCATCCCTCCCTTAAAAATAACAACATTGGCCCCTCTGTACCTGCAAACTATTGGCCCAGCTTCAACCTCTTAGTGTTTTGCCATCACTGAAATTCATGCTCAGCTTTCCATGGACTCCAATCAGATTTTTGCCCTGCCTTAGTACCAAAAAGGATGTTACAAAGTGACAAATGTCTTCCTATATGATGGTGACAGAGATAAACCATCTTTGCAGTTTGTTTTCAACTTTGACCTGGTTGGCCACATCACTCTCCTCCAATGCTTCTCCACTTCCATCAAGCAGAGTAAGATTGCTCTCAACTGGTTGCATTCTAATCTATTCAGATGTAGTGATGGAATCATCAGCAATGGCTTTCTTTCTTCCCCTGCACAATTACATTTGGTCTCCCTGCCAGCACCCCTCCACCAAGGACAACATCATCCAAAAACGCATTAGTTTCCACACTGACAGCACTTAGCCCCACATCACCATCACTTTTCTCAACTCTTCCATTTTCTAAATTGTCAGGCTGCTTGTCCGACACCTAGTATTGAATAAGCAGAAATGTCCTCCATTCCCCTGCCACTAACTCCATTGCTCTGCATGGAAACTCTCTGAGGCTTTTTTTTTTGCTTATTTCTTCTTTCATGGCTTGTGGGTGTCCCTGGGTGGGCCAGCATTTGTTGCCCATCCACAATTGCCCCAGAACTATTGAAAATGAAAACCGCTTATTGTCACAAGTAGGCTTCAAATGAAGTTACTGTGAAAAGCCCCTACTCGCCACATTCCGGCGCCTGTTCGGGGAGGCTGCTACGGGAATTGAACCGTGCTGCTGGCCTGCCTTGGTTTGCTTTAAAAGCCAGCTCATTAGCCCTGTGCTTAACCAGCCCCGCTTGCTGGGACACTTCAGAGGGAAGTTAAGAGTCAGCTACATTGCTGTGGGTTGCACATATCGGCCGACCAGGCAAGGATGTCAGAATTCCTTCCCCAAATGCATTAATGTGCCAGATAACAACAATCGTCTCATGGTCACTATTACAAAGCCTAGTTTTTATTCCAGATTTTATTAATTGAATTTAAATTCCACATGTGGTGGGTTTTGAACCTATGTTCCCAGAGCATCAACCTAGGACTGTGGATTACTAGTCCAGGAACATTACTAGTACGCACGCCATCATCTCCTCTCTGAGCAAACTGTTCACAATACAATGTTGATGCCATATTTGACACAGATCATCATTAAAATTGCCTGTTTCCAGCTCCTTAACATTGCCCAACTCCAACATTGCTGCTGAAAACTTCATCCATGCCTTTATTGCTTATAGACTTTACTCTTACAACACTCCCAATCAGTCTCTGACATTATTCCCTCTCTACACGAGGTCATTCAAAACTTTGATGCCGATATCCTAAGCTCACACCAATGCTCATTCACCCACACACTTACATGCTCCGACCTACATTGACTGCCAGTTAAGCAGTGCCTTGATTTTAAAATTCTTAACTTGTTTTCAAATCCACGAATGAAAGTCATGCACTCAGCCATTAAGACCCAAAGCTCCTTAAACCTCCCCACCTAATTTCCCCTCTTTCCTCCATTAAGATGCTCCTTAGAATTTATGGGTGGAATCCTCCTACAGACCCCGCCGGCAGGTTAAACAGTAGACAGTGGAGGGTACAATTCAACAGGAGGACCAAGAACAGGTTATAAGCCGGTGTGATTTTCCCCCGGGAAATCACCTCAACCTCACGCCCCTCCGCTGGCATCATTATAACATTTAGGAGCCATCTAATGTTGGAGGTCAGTGCCATCCCTTCACAAATCCTGTCTGGTCCTCCCCTCTTACGTCCGGGACACAGTCGTCTAGCAATTTCGCATAAGAGAAATCGGCCTATACGATACACAGCTCTCTGGGTTCTTATCCTGCTTCAAAATAAGGGAAATCGATGCCTGTGATAATGTTGTGGGGAGCACTCCTAGCTCCTTGGATTCATTAAAAGCCTTTACCAAGAGCGGCCCCAGTAACCCAGTGAGATACCCTCAATTACGACACAGGAGAGAAGATTGGTAATTCAAAGGCTTTAATCATCAGAGAACTGAACAGCTGCCGAGAGGTGTGCTCACCACATGCTGCCGAGTGAGCCTCATCTTATATACCGTTTCCTGGGGGCGGAGCCAGAGGCGGAGTCCCCCAGGGTTCCAAGCCCGGTCTTAAAGGGCGAATGTATTAAAGGCAAGGTACAGTTACAGCAGTTACTGATACCGTTCATCACACCCAGAAAACTTTTTGTAAAATTCCACCAGGTATCCATCAGATCCTAGAGCCTTACCCGATTGCATCACCCCCAGTCCATCACCTCCCCAATCCCGATTGGACCTCCCTTGTCTACTGTCGGGAACACCAGCCCCCACAAGAATCGCTTCATACCCTCCTCCGCAGCTGGGGGTTCCGATTTATGAAGTCGGCTATACAATTCCCGAAACACAACGTTCACCCCCTATGGGTCCACAATCACCTTCCCCTCTGTATCCTTTACTTTCCCAATTTCTCTCGCCACCTCCCCAACTGATGCACCAACATCCTGCTGGCTTTTTCCCCATATTCATGCACTGCCCCCTTTACCCTCCTCAGCTGCCCCTCTCCATTACCTGTGGACAGGAGCCCAAATTCCATTTGAAATCTCTGACGCTCCTTCAGGAGTCCCTCCTCCGGAGACTCCACATATCTTCTGTCCACCTGTAAAATTTAACCTACTCTGTCCAACTCTGCCCGCTCAGTCTTCTCCCTGTGAGCCCGAATCAAGATGAATTCCCCCCCGATAACCGCCTTCAGTGCCTCCCACACCACCACTGCTGAGATCTCACCCATATCGTTACTCTTTATGTACCCCCGAATGGCCTCCCTCACCCACTCACCCACCTCATCCTCCGTTAATAGTCCTACAAGTGACCTCCATTGCGGCCGCTGGGCCTTTCCTTTACTCACTCGCAGGTCTGCCCAGTGTGGGGCGCGGTCCGACACCACAATTGCTGAATATTCAGTATCCACCACCTCCGCCTGCAGCGTTTTGTCCAGCACGAAAACGTCTATCCTGGAGTACACCTTGTGCATACGGGAGTAGAATGAAAACTTACTCCTTGGCCTCCCGAATCTCGCCGGATCCACCCCTCCCATGCGCTCCATAAACCCCTGCAGCTCTTTTATCATTGCTGACACCTTTCCAGACCTGGGACTCGACCGGTCCAGTCTCGGATCCAGGACCGTGTTGAAATCCCCCTCGATAATCAGTCGGTGTGGAATCTTCCCTCGCACCCTCCTAATGAACTCGACATCATCCCAGTTTGGGGCGTATATATTCACCAGCCCCACGGCCCTTCCCTCCAGCTTTCCGCTAACCATAATAAATCTACCCCCCGGATCTGCCTCTAGCTTCCCCACCTCGAATGCCACCTTTTTGTTGACCAGAATTGCCACCTCCTTGTTTTAAAGTCCAATCCCGAGTGAAACACCTGCCCGACCCATCCCTTCCTCAATCTAACCTGGTCTCCCAGCTTTAAGTGCGTCTCCTGCAGCATGGCCACGTCTGCCTTCAGTTGCCTCAAGTTTGCGGACACACGTGCTCTTTTGACCAGCCCATTCAGTCTACAAACATTCCATGTTACCAACCTGGTCAGGGGGCACCCTACCCCCCTCCCCTGTCGATCAGCCATAGCCCCTCCTAGACCAGCCATTGGCCCATGCCCTGCACCTCACCTGGCCCGCCCTTTTGCAGCTACCGTCATCAGCTCTTCTCCTCCACTACCCTAAAAGTCCCCCTCCCATCAGCGGTCTACACCCCCCTCCCCCTCCCATCCTACTCCCATCCCCCTCCCGCACGTTGGTCTTCAGCTCACCCCCTACTATGCTTCCATGAACTAGCTCTCCCAGCTAGCCTGGCAGCCCCTGCCCTGGTGCCAAGCATCCTACCCCCACTGATTCCCGGTCCACCTCCAACGGCTTGTCGAATGCAATTGCTTCTCCAGCATCTTCCCCACATACACACCAGTATCCAATCCTTCTTTCCCCTCCAGCAGACCCACGATCTGGATGTTCTGCCTCCGAGAACGGTTCTCAAGGTCCTCCACGTTCTCCAACAGTCATTTCTGCTGGTCCTGCAGCTTCCCAATCTCCGCTGCCATCGAAGTGGACTGATCCTCATGCTCCCCTGCCTGCTCCTCCAACCTCTGGATCGCCTGTCCCTGGGTCGTCAATCTCGCCTCCACGCGGTCAACCACCAACCGGGCCAGGTCCTCCGCACACTCCTTATGTTGTTGGGAGAACTTCCCATTCAAGAAGCTCACAAACTGGTCCGTCGACCACTGAGCGGGCGGGGCTAAACCCTGCACATCCGCCATTGCCACACTCGAAATCTGGTCCTCAATCGCCACCAACTTCTGATTCGTCCTTTTCGGATTTTTCCTGGGAAGCAGCTCCATAAACTAGGGATCCCTCCTTCTGTTCCTGCTTCTACACCTTTACTTCACAAAATTCCGACAACAATCCAGCGTAAGAGCCACAGAAAGACTGCCATGAGCGGGAGCTGCCAAATGTGCGACCTTTCACTCCATGGCCGCCATCGGAAGTTGTTACTTCACCAAGTTAAAGGTGCTATATCAATGCAACTTCTTGTTATCTTTCTGTTGTTGTTGTGGGAGGATGAAAGAATTGTAGGCCGGAGCCTCGAATGATGGATTCCGTGCAAGCTCTGACATAATGAACAAGCAGAAAACCCAACTCCTCAGCCAGTTTCCTACCTTCCCCCCGCCCTCCCGGGTTTTGAAAATAGTGAAGATGCAATTTCTCATTGGGCTCCCCCAATAAAATAGTGTTTTAATAAATCAAATAACACGCGTTTCTGGAATGGAACTGTGCTGGTCACGACAAATTAAATATGGAAAGTTAACAGCTGTTAGATCCAAAGTAAACTTGCTGAGTCTTTCCCTTCTTCGACAGTGACAAAGCTGTTTTTTCAGTAAACTCATTTTCAGCTCTTTACAACACAAACTTTGTTACTTTTGCTGTCACACAACTAAGGAGAAGGACGTCACTCTGTGTATTCAAAATGACCTGGGTGTTCTGACACAGGCCTGTATGCCCTCACTATCTCCCCAGTGCAGAATCTTACTTTTGTTTCAGATAAATTAGTCCATTGCCCATAAATCTCTATTAGGACCTGAAACCACATTAGTCCCCGTGTATTGTCTGCTCTGTAGATTTATGGCGCAATATTTGCTTCGCTTGACAAAACAAGGACAATGGTATTAAGTGCATCACATTTAAATTCAGCGAGAATACCTCTCAGTCCAAAACAGCATGCCTCATAGTAGATTGCTGATGTAACATGAGGGATCATGACACCATTTTTATGTGAACATTAAAAGCTGATCATTGTAAATGTCAATGGCTGTTTGGTAATTCAACAGTTTAGAGTGTGGAAGGAAATCACATCTGACTCTGGTAGGAATTGTCTGACATACAGGGTGATAGGATACTGATCCTATTGGCCACGGTACAGGAAATTCCCACCCAGAATCAATGGATCGTTTGCTCATCTGTCAAATTTTCCCTCTCACCTGTGGCGATTCCCACTGCGGGGCGATGGGACCAGAAAGTATCGTCATACTTACCAAATCATATCTTATAAATGCAAAAACAGTGAAAATAGGAACTAGAGTAGGTCGTTCAGCCCTTCAAACCTGCTCCACCTGATCCTCTTTCTCAATGCCACACTCTTTCTTCCCATATCCCTTCAGAGTTTAGAAATTAATCAATTTCCTTCTTAAATTTATGCAGTGACTTGAATTCCACAGCCTCCTGTGGTAGAGAATTCCACAGGTTCACCACCCTCGGAGTGATGAGGCTTCTCATCTCCGTAGTAAGTGGCCTACTCTTTATCCTGAGACTGCGATCCCTTGTTCTTGATGAAAATGGCCCACACTGCACAATCAGAGGAAACATCATCCCTGCAACCAATCTGACCAATCCTATCAAAATTGAATAAGTTTATTAAAGACAATGTCCCAGACTCTTCCATCACCACCCCTAAGTATAGTAAGAAGTCTTACAACACCAGGTTAAAGTCCAACAGGTTTGTTTCAAACACGAGCTTTCGGAGCACGGCTCCTTCTTCAGGTGAATGGAAAGGCTTGTTCCAGAAATGTTTATATAGACACAGTCAGAGATGCCCCGGAATGCGAGCACCTGCAGGCAATCAAATCATCAAAGATGCAGAGAGAGAGGTAACTCCAGGTTACCTCTCTAACCTGGAGTTACCTCTCTCTCTGCATCTTTGATGATTTGATTGCCTGCAGGTGCTCGCATTCCGGGCACCTCTGACTGTGTCTATATAAACATTTCTGGAACAAGCCTTTCCATTCACCTGAAGAAGGAGCCGTGCTCCGAAAGCTCGTGTTTGAAACAAACCTGTTGGACTTTAACCTGGTGTTGTAAGACTTCTTACTGTGCTCACCCCAGTCCAACGCCGGCATCTCCACATCATGGCACCCCTAAGTATGGCATAGCTCACCAGCAGGACAGACCCACCAGAAGCGGTACAGTGGTATACAATCAGGAGCTGGTGGCGCTGGGAATCCTCAACATTGGCTCTGGACCATATAAAGTCTCAGAGGATCAGGTAAAATATGGGCAACTCACCAAGGGTCCTTTAGCAGCATCTTCCAAAACCACGACTTGTACCAACTAGAAGTACAAGGGAATCAGACACATGGGAACACCACCACCTGCAAACTCCCATCTAATTCACTCGCTGTCTTGACTTGGAACTTGTGGTGAACGTATTGCAGTAACCATTCACCATATATGTAACTGTACCACGCTGTTGCCCATGAGGGCTCCACCTATGGACCATTGTAAGGTATTACCTGTGATGTAACATGTTGGTGCCTTTGTGGGCTCCGCCCCGGCTCCTCCCCTTGAGGGGAGGTATAAAGAGCAGTAGCCCTGTAGGCAGCTGTCAGTAGCAGAGCAGTCGCAGGCAGGCACTGTTCTAGTCGATTAAAGCCACAGTTTACATCTACACTCTGTTTTGCATGAATTGATGGTCGCATCAGAACTATATTGCCAATCCTTCATTGTTGCTGAATCAGAAACCAGGGTCAGCTGCCCTAACAGCTCTGTGTTGCAATGCTGTAACATTTCAGTGTTCTGTATTTCATGTTTAATGACTGCAGTGCTTCTTCTCTGTCTGTCTCAGTGATATTCCTTATTAAAAAATCGTAAGATGGCTACAGAGAAATTGCCACCTGGCAGAGGTCACATGACTATGACAAGTCATGTAAAGCGCTTGTTGTGTGTATCTACACCCAGAAGATCAAAAGAAGACTATTCACATCACTTTCTCAAGGGAAACTCGAATTCGACAATAAATGCCTGCCTTGCCATTGACACTCCCATCTCAAGGACGAATAAAAAAATTGTGGAACTCAGAGATAAAATTAGAAATACTTAGATAAATTATGACATGAAATAATTGTTCAGTCTGAGAGTAATTGTTTATCTGATGATGTTTTTTCTTGTGATCTGTCACCGAACACAGGTGTGAAAACAAAAACTAGAACATGCTTAAATAAAGTTTAGTGTAAGCAGGTTAGTCATGTAGCACAAAGTTATTGGACACTTTGAATCGCTTAGCCAGGGTTCCACAATAAAATCACTCACATTTTAAAATCCCTGTGGTTTCAGACTAGCTCTTTTTGAGTATGTTCCGAATCGGACTAATATAATTCGAGTGACAGGATCAGAACTGAGCTGTGTAGACATTCTTGTAGGCCAGACTTTTCTTACATTCCATGAGTATAAAAAATTTAAATTTAATTTCCTCAAACTTCCAGACCCACCATTCAAATGGTGAGATGAGAATGACTGCCCTTGACATCAAGACAGCGTTTGACCAAATGTGGCTTCAAGGAGCCTGAGCATAACTGAAGTCAATAAAAATCAGGGGTAAATACTCCCCTGGTCAGAATTATACCCTCTAAAGGAAGATGGCTCTGATTGTTGCCCGGCAGTAACCTCAGCCTGAGGATATTATTGCAGGAATTTCTCAGGGCAGCATCCCTGGTCCAACCACCTTCAGCTGTTTCATCAATGACTTTCCCTCTAACGAGTGTTAACTGATGGTTTCACAGTGTTCAGCACCATTTATAATAATCTCTTTATTGTCACAAGTAGGCTTACATTAACACTGCAATGAAGTTACTGTGCACAGCCCCGAGTCGCCACATTCCGGCGCCTGTCCGGGTACACGGAGCGAAAATTCAGAATGTCCAAATTGCCTAATAACACGTCTTTCAGGACCTGTGGGAGGAAACCGGAGCACCCGGAGGAAACCCACGCAGACAGAGGGAGAATGTGGAGACTCCACACAGACAGTGACCCAAGTCGGGAATCGAACCTGTGACTCTGGCTCTGTGAAGTCATAGTGCTAACCACTATGCAACGGTTCTGCCCAGGAGCACGGTTTGCAACTCTTCAGATACACAGAAGCAGTCCAAGCTCATATGCAGAAAAGCCTGGACATCATTCAGGTATGGGCTGAGAAACGGCAAATAATATTTGTACCATAACACTGCCATCCCTAACAGCATCCTGACTTGGAAATATATTACTGGGTCAAAATCGCTGGGTATGAGTGTGCCTGCACCAAATGGACTGCATGGGGCTCGCCACTCTTTCTCAAGGGTGATTAGGAATGGACAACAAAGGCTGGCCTTGTCAGCCACACGCACATCACATGAATCGATAAAATAGATGTCCACGGTTTCCAATTACTTTGGCCACCTTATCTGAAGGCACTACAAGGATAATAGGTGTAAAGTCCAAGATAATAGTAATCATGATAATCTTTATTAGTGTCATATGTAGGTTTACATTAACACTGCAATGAAGTTACTGTGAAAAGCCCCGAGTCGCCACATTCCAGCGCCTGTTCGGGTACACGGAGGGAGAATTCAGAATGTCCAATTCACCTAACAAGCACATCTTTTGGGACTTGTGGGAGGAAACAGGAGCGCCCGGAGGAAACCCACACAGGCACAGGGAGAACGTGCAGATTCCACACAGACAGTGACCCAAGTCAATAATCGAACCCGGGTCCCTGGTGCTGTGAAGCAACAATGCTAACCACTGTGCTACCGTGCCACCCTAAAGGTGAAATTCCATTTTAATGTATCGGGGCACGTTGCTCTATGAATGACTCCAAGAACTAAGTACATTATGGGAGCAATGAGGAGGCAGTTCCATTCTGTCTTCTGTGACACCTCACCTGGGAGTACTGGAACCACTTTTCTTGTTCCAGCATCAACATCCTCACCCTGAGAAGTAAAGATTCAGTCCAAATAATAAAACATTGGAAAAGAATTTCGCAGGAAAAAGGTAAGTTTGGAAAAATTATTTCTCAACATGAAGAAAAAACGAATAGGAAAATGGTCTTGAGGGACAGGATGAATGTGAACAGCCTGATGATGAGGTAAACTTGCCTAACCTCCATTGGCTAACAGCTGTGCACATGCTGAGCTGAGTTTGAGGCCAGGCTGGGAATACAAGCCCATTTTAAAGAATTGGAAGCAATTGTGGAGTTGGGAAGTGGCAGAGAATATAGAATGTAAAGTGGGATTCGTGTCAAATCAGATAGCTGCGAAAATAGGTTAACAGCATGAGGCATGCATTAGCGAGATAAAATCATCTGTCTTTAGATGCAAATGGAAGCGTGAAAGACTAAAGTGAACAAATTGTGGGAATTTATTCTAACATGGGTGCCTTGCAGAATTTAGGGTTAATTTGCAGTGGCCGCAGTATAACACGTACCCCAATATTGTGATGAAGTACAAAACACAGACAGTATACTCAGGGTTTACTCATAATGATCTCTGTTCTTTACCAGATGAATCCCCTTGTAAAACACAATGATTTTCTGAAACATTTATTTTTCATTCTGGACCTTCAGCAGTAACCTCTGTTAATTGTTATATTGGGCGGAATTCTCCGACCTCCCGCAGGGTCGGGGAATCGCCCGGGGCCGGCGTAAATCCCGCCCCCGGCGTGGGCGGAATTCTCCGCCACCCGGGAATCGGCTGGAGCGGGAATCACGCCCTGCCGATCAGCGTGCCCCTTGCGGCGATTCTCCGGCCCACGATGGGCCGACGTCCGGCCGCTGACAGGCCAATTCCGTCGACGTGGTTTAAACCACCTCTGTGCCGGCGGGATTGGCGGCGCGAGCGGGACCCCGGGGTGCTGGGGGGGGCGATCGGCCGCAGAAAGGGGCCCCCACGGTGGCCTGCCCGCGATCGGGGCCCACCGATCGGCGGGCGGGCCAGGGCCTTGGGGCACTCTGTTTCTTCCGCCGCCACCATGGCCTCCACCATGGCGGAGGCGGAAGAGAACCCCCCTACCGCGCATGCGCCGGTGGTGACATCAGCGGCCGCTGACACCCCAGCGCATGCGCGGACTCACGCCGGCCAGCAAAGGCCTTTCGGCCAGCCCCGACGCCGGCCGGCGTAGCGCCAAAGGCCGTTGGCGCCAGTTTTGGCGCCAGTCGGCGTAGCGGGAGCCACTCCGGCGCGGGCCTAGCCCCTAAAGGTGCAGAGAATTCCGCACCTTTGGGGAGGCCCGATGCCGGAGTGGTTGGCGTCACTCCGCTACGCCGGGACCCATCCGCCCCGTGGGGTAGGGGAGAATACCGCCCATTATTCTTTAAAAACAAAGAACTAATTATTCTGAGAATGCAGATGCAGGTGCCACAATTTGTTAATATAATATGTAAAAGCAAATCAGAAAATGCTGGATAAACTCAGCAGGTCTGGCAGCATCTGTGGAGAGAAACAGAGTTAACGTTTCAAGTCCATATGACCCTTCTACAGAACTGCTGCATTGCAGTGATGTGAGGAGTAACAATGTGTCAGTTTATCAGTCCACACGCCATGTGGATGATTGAAATAAATATGCTCCATGAAATACCAGTATTTTAAATCTAAGGTGTGACTATTTATAACTAATAGGAACCAGAGGCACAAAAGAGATATAGCAGCGGGTGCCTGTGAGTGGAGAAGAAACAAACATTTTAAATGGATTTAATGCTGAATTAGAGCCAGAGGGAGAGAGGAAAGAACTGAATGAATCCTGCAAAAAACAAAATGGCTGTTGCAGCAATAAACACACAGCTCCAACCCATAATGGATTGGGAGGCTGATGATGTCATTGTGGAATTTTGGAAGTTAAAACATTCAAATCATGAGTTTCCTAAAGGAGACAGGTGAAGAGAAAAGGGTCAGCTTCATCATTTTGTGGGCAGGAAAGGTGGGGTTAAATTTGTTTAATAGCGAGGTGCTGAGGAGAGTTGACAGCAAAACTCAAGCAAAATGTTCAGCACACAACTCCAGCCCAAGTCAAATCATCGGATCTACTAATATGAACTTCAAAGACTGAGGCAAGAATCAGGTGAACCTGTTGACACTTTCATAATAAGATTGAAAAATGCAGCCAGTAAATGTAAACCTAAAGACACAGATGAAAAGCTGCTTTATTGGCTCAGAACACCCTGCAGCACAAAAATATTTGACTGGAAAGGACAAACGTGCTAAATTACATGCTGCAGACACTTCCAGAACTGTTGAAGCCACGAGTCGACAGAAGATGACACTGAACGGGGCATCACAGTGACACAGTACTGCTGCCTCACAGTGCCAGGGACCCAGGTTTGATTCCTGCTTGTGGGTGACTGTGTGGAGTTTGCACATTCTCCCTGTGTCTGCATGGGTTTCCTCCAGGTGCTCTGGTCTCCTCCTACAGTCCAAAGATGTGTGCACGTTAGATGGAGTGGTCATGTTAAAATTGCCACTTAGGTGCTCAGGTTTGGTGGGGTTACAGGGATAGGCCGGGCGAGTGGGCCTAGGTAGGGTGCTCTTTCAGGGGTCGGTGCAGACTCAACGGGTCGAATGGCCTCCTTCTGCACTGTAGGAATTTTACAAATTATATGAATGCCGAAACAGATAGCTTTCAGTTAAGTCAAGAGAAAGGCAGCATGGTTGGTGCAGTGAAAAACAACAAAAGAATGCACACCAGACAGAGAGAAAGATGTACTGCAGCTTTGGGTGACACCTGAGCTCACCTGTCCTGCATATGGATCAAACGTCAAAGCAGGTGGAAAGCTAAATCCCAGGGGAAAAAAGGTGCAGAACAAAGAATGGACATGGTATATGAGTTATCAGAGACCAAACAACAGGGAGAATGAGAAGTAAAAATAGCCACAACGCCCATACCATGGAAGATAATGATGAGGTTGAGAACTCAGTGGGCATAGGAACCGTATAAAGTTCCCAGAGAAAAGAAATTCACACAATCATTTAGATCAGGAAGTAATAAGCCAATAACCATAAATGGGAAGCCATACTGGAGTGCAGAGTAACATCAGTCTGCTCAAACTATACCAGAATATTTTTTCTGAAAATTTGAAAGAAAATGAGTAGCCAAGGAAAGGTGATCTGAAACTGAGCAACATCATGCTAACATGGCTATGAGGGGGAACTGACATTGGACAGCCTGGAATGACCCAAATTTGAGGATAACATAAAAGAGATGATGGTAACGATATGTTCTACACCAGTGTTTTTCAAACTTCTATTCCCGGGACCCACTTTTACCAACTGGCAAACATTTGGGGCCCCTCTGGCCGACATTTGTGACACAGGCCAGCCAATCTTCGCGGCCCACACCAACCGACCTTCGTGACCCACCATTACTTCTTATCTTTAATGCAACAGGTGAACCTATTTGATCCTCACAATCTCATTTGCTTTGTCATTCAATGTTACATTTCTGCTGAGGACTTCAGCTGACGATTTAAGTTCTTGCTGCATCCTTTGAAAAAAATAAGAGTTCAGTGTTCAAACTCGATATGCCTTTGAAGTTTTGAGGGTATTAAACGTTGATTTACCAGTAGCTCCCTGCATGTAACACACATGGGCTTTGCATCCTGATTTGCATTGGCACAATTAAGAAAGGCGCACCTCAATAGATCATTTTTATACTGCTTTGTTCCCGATATTTTCTTTGTTCAGCGTTCACCAGGAGCTCAGCATACAGCTCACACCAGTGCTGCTTTGTCCTTAGAGGCTCTCTACCACAGACTCAGTTGTGAGATCCTGGCATGTTTGTTACTCTGGCCCTCTCTTCCTTATTACAAAATGGCCCATCTTCAGGTCCTTCACACAGTCCTGTTGCTTGCCTACTGGCAGCTCCAAAATGGAGGAATCTCCAATAGAGCAGCACGGTGGTACAATGGCTAGCACAGTTGCTTCACAGCTCCAGGGTGCCAGGTTCGATTCCCGGCTTGGGTCACTGTCTGTGCGGAGTCTGTACTTTCTCCCTGTGTCTCCGAATGCTCCAGTTTCCTCCCACGGTCCAAAGATGTGCAGGTTAGGTGGGGATTGGACATGTTAAATTGCCCTTAAGTGTCCAAAAAAGGATAAATGGGGTAACTGGGTTACGGGGATAGGGTGGAGGCATGGGGTAAGGTAGGGTGCTCTTCCCAAGGGCCGGTGCAGACTCGATGGGCTGAATGGCCTCCTTCTGCACTGTAAATTCTATGATTCTATGATTCTGCGGCCAAAGCGCGAATGTACAGAGCACGTGACGTCAGTGTATGAGCCGTTCTCGTAACTTGCTCTCTGCCACCGCTTCTGGCAGGAACACTCCATCGTTTGTATTTGAAAGCCAGTCGTGGCCATTGGATGCTTCTCCCGCAATCGGGAATGCTGCAACTGATCGTTCCGCGACCCTCCCGACATCCACCCGCGACCCAGCCGCAAGTTTGAAAAACCCTGTTCTACGCCACTGAAACAAATGGTCCTGATAATCTGTGGCTGAGTATTTATGAAGAGCTGCAGCCTATCTCAGTAAACCTTGAGGTGAAGAAGGTTAAGGGTTAAAGATAATAAACCCAGTGGAAAGTGCCTTCCAATCAGGAGCAAGGAAGATCTGGTGCAAATGTGTCCAGAGCATTTGATGAAATGGTTAGATGTTTTGAAGATTTTGACAGTCACATCACTGATCCAGCAATGAACCAAGTGATTCGTCCCACATGTAAATATCAATAATACTAAAAGAAATATTTACTTTGAAGAGAGCTTCAAAGAGATGGAAGAAAAGAAGGTGATTGCTAGAGTCAGAGATTGGGTCAATTCCATTGAGGTGAGTGAATGAGTGTCCAAATGGCTAAGAATTTGTCTGGGTCCCAAAGATCCTACTTAAGCAATAATGAGAAATCATTATCCTATTCCAAAATAAAAATAGAGATTTTTCCAGTGGTGTGTGGATGTGAGAAATTCCATACACGCCTCTGGGAGAAAGTTCACAGTGGAGAGTTTGCCCAATGGAATAGATCAACAAGAAAAATCTGTGTGGAGACTCTTGAGTTACTCTTGAGTCTTCAGAATTATGATTTCAGTCTGAAATAGAAGCGAGGAAGAGAAATAGTACTGGCAGATAGCCTAACTTGGTTATCAACACAGGAGAAACACCGATTAAAGATCTAAATATAAAGATTCATCACCTAGTGAATATAAGTAGTCAAACTGGAGATAGGGGCTGGATTCTCTGCCATCCTTAGTGGAGTTCCTGATGTGGCGGAGCCTCCAGCGTGGGGGAAAAGTGGGATCAGTGCCTGTTTCTGATGCTCCAGTCCCCAGCTGGCATTGAGCATTGAGGTTCGTGCCCCGCACCAGTGGGAGGATGCAAATAGGTCAAATTGACCCATTTGCATGCAATTAATGTGTCCCGGATTCTCCACATCTCCGTGACTCTCCGACCTTCTGGGCCGGGATTCATGCAGATGTGGATTAATACAAGTATTTCCCAGCGTAGCCCTGGTGCAGTTGACCTCGCGATGGACCAAGGAGGTAGGGATTTAAGGTTGTATCCCCCTCCGAGACCCTCCACTACACCACACCCAATGGACCACCCCTCAACAAAGACCCCCACCAGAGACCTACCCATCAGACCCTCAACAAACAAAGACCCTCCATCAAACCCCCATATCAGAGACCCCCAGCAGAGAACCCCAACAGAGACCCCACCGCCAGAGACCCCCAATTTTAGACACTCCACACCAAAGACCCCACCATTTTTCACTATTTCTGTCTGGACTGCGCTTTAGCTTCCAGGCAGGGGTGACTGATGTGGGGGGGGGGGGGGGGGGGGGGTCCCTGATGTGGGGGTGGGTCTCTATTATGGGGGGGGTCTCATTTGGGAGGGTTCGGTCACTCTCTTGCTTACGTCCTGTGGCGGGGGGGTGGATGACCCACCAAGTCCCGTGGTGGGGCAATACAGGAAGTGTATTGGCAGTGGGGAGGGGGAAGGGGGGGAACAGCTGCCGGACCTCGCTATCGTGCCGCCCGCTCAGTGGTGGCCCAATAACAGGATTTGCGACAGAATCTCATGATCCCGGCCATGTATAAATTTGCATGGCAAGGGACGCTGAATCGTCTCTGGGTACTCTCCCAGTGCGAGCGAATACCAGGGCTGATTCAGCTCCGACGGTAGAAGATAGCCGTCCAAACGGAGAATCCTGCCCGAGGCTTGCAAAGGTGAAAAGAAGAGTTACAGATGCTCTTTCAGAAAGTGATCTTGGGGTGGCCTGATAAGATACAGCAAACACAGTCAGCAATATAGCAGTACTGATCTATCAGAGATGAGGGGCCCGATCTACCAGCCGTGTCCAGCGGAATTGGGACGGGCTATGTCCAGTAAATCCCACAAGAGGCGTCTTCCAGGATTCCCGGTGGTCATTACTCCTAGTGAGATTTAACGAGATGGGCGGGACCCAGGCTTACATAGCTAAGTAAGCTTAGCTGCTCACTTAACTCTGCCGATGGCAAAACTAAACAGCCCATGGGATCTATCAGCCATGCTGAAGATAATCCAGCCAGGAGCCAAAAATGGGAAACGGGCACTTACGGGGGTCTCCCAGGTGATCGGAGGCCCTTAGGTGGTTTGCCTCTGTGTAGGGTGGCACCCTGGTACTGTTGATGCCACCCAGGCACCTTGGCACTACCAGCCTGGATCCCTGGCAATGTACCTGGGCACTTTGCCTCCATGGTGCCAGCCTCACACTGCCAGAGTGCCAGGCTGGCAGTGCCAATGTGCCCAGGTGGCATTTTCCCATGCTGGTGACCCTGCCCAGGGGTGCCCTGCCCCTACGAGGTGGGGTAGAGGGTCATGAGGACCCCAAACAGGTGAGTTGGGACATGGGAGGGGGGGATCAGGGGATGCTTCAGGGGGGTCGAGAGACTGTCTTCCGGCACTGATGAGCGAAGCAGCGTCCCAGTTGGTAGCAGGGTTGTTCCCGGTGCTATAAATGCTGGGAACGAACGCACTAAACCTGCCCAAAACAGGACTGTTTTTTATGCTGTTAAATCGCGACTGACATCTGCTCACCAAATCCAGAATAATACCTAAAATGGTGTAGGGAAAATCTCTCCAGAAGATTCATGAAGGTACACGGGAGAATTAAGAACGATAAGCTCAGAGACAGATCAGCTATGTACTGGATAGACATCGAACAAGACATCGGAAGAATGGTGTCTTTATGCAGAGTATGCCAGAAGTACAGAGATACACAGCAAAAAGAGATGACAGCTGAATATCACCCAGACCATGGCAAACTCTGGGATTCGCGCAAACAACAATGGTTTCTCATTGTTGCAGACTGCTGTTGAAAATTCCCTTTCATTCAAAAGGTGAAAGGTTTGTGAGCTACAAAAAACATCTCAACTAATGAGTCCTGTTTGCTCTGGAAATAATAATGGCCGCGATCTTCTCAGAAGGAAACAATGTCCCCGAGCAAGCGGGTTTAGCTGTGTGTTTCCTGGCACTCGCAGTGCCGAGAAGTACATGGCTATCCAACATGACTCGCTTTGAATAAGGGGCCTAAACGGGGACTGCACGGCTGAGGCCGCAGATGGCCCCGTTTTTTACAACGGAGAGCTCTGCTTGCTGGAACTCCCTGTTGTAGTGAGAGTCCAATCTCCGAGGCCCACTAATTAATCCCTGACCTCCACCCCAGCCCAAATGCAACATGGGAGGGGGCCCCATCCTTGCAGCAACCCCAGCTTGATCGCGCACACGTAAAAAAATGCCAACTTGGAATCATAGCAGTGCCAACCTGGCAGTGTACCCAGGTGGCACCAGCAGTACCAGGGCACCAAGGGGCCAGCTAGGGGCCTCCAAACCCCTTGGAGATCCGCACGAGGGCCATTCCATCTGGCCCCCATTTGGTAATCTGCACTTTAGAGTGAGGCTTACTGTGTTGTCGGCTAGCTTTCACCAGCCACACTGCGCCGCGGCGAGCTACTTTACTGGCGCAGTGTGGCAGGAAGATCTTGCCCAATATGTGAAAGTGGCAATCAGTTCACGTTCAGATAATATAAGAACTCCCCTGTATAATATGGGTTCAAAATCATCACCTCATTACCCAAGGGGATATGAGTTTACAGGAAGACACGTCCAGACAGTCAGGAGAACCCCGACAGAATGCCAAAAGACAAGAAGGTCCAAACCTTTACACATTGTTACTATGATCCACACCTTTTAAAGTTGATATGAATTAGCCTGCAGAACTGTCCAACGGAAGGAACTATAACACAATTTTGCCGAGTAAGATACCTCCTCCAGGTAACCTGGAATAAGTATCGGATTGGATTTGTTTATTGTCTACTTAGAATCATAGATTTTACAGTGCAGAAGAAGGCCATTCGCCTCCACATCTCCATAACTCAATAACCCCACATAACCTTTTGGAAACTAAAGGGTAATTTAGCATGGCCAATCCACCAAACCTGCACACCTTTGGACAGTGGGAGGAAACCAGAGCACCTAGAGGAAACCCACGCAGACATGGGGAGGGAGAAAGTGCAAACTCCACACAGACGGTCACCCAAGGGTGGAATTGAACCTGGGAGCCTGGAGCTGTGAGGCAGCAGTGCTAACCACTGTGCCACCCTTGTCACGTGTACCGAGGTACAGTGATAAGTATTGTTCTGCGTGCAGCTCAGACAGATCATTCCGTACATGAAAAGAAAATACATAATAGGGCAAACATAAAATTCACAATGTAAATACATAGACACAGGCATCTGGGGCAGTACTACTCGGTAGAAAGTACCGGTAGATAGTAAGACAATAACTAACTGACGCATAGGTGACACTTCCACAAGCATGCTAAACGCTGTCTGAAGTTTTGAAAGTCCAAATTGTACATGTACAATGTTGTTGGTGAAGTTGAGACTCCAAGGTCATGCATCACTGAGACCAAAACAGATAAGCAAATGAGAAGGGACAGAATCCGTATTCTGTTTATAGCCGAGCTGGAAGAGCAGAAAAGGTCAACACCAGCAACATACCGAAACAGCAAGACAACATCAACAGCATCACTAACAAGAGGTGTAACATTAACAACTTCACCAGAAAGTGATACAGCATTGAGCAAGACTCCTACAACACCAGGAACAAGATGCACAACATAATCAGTGCAGCAGTCAACTCACCTCTTAGAGCCATGAATGCCAAATCTACAAGATGGAGGCACAACATCTAGCACCTCAGCAATACCAAGCAATAGCAATCTATAAAAAAAATTTGAGAACTTCAGTTTATTTATAAAGGTTGATTTTAACATTCTTTAGTTTAGAGAAAATGCTAATAATTAGAACAGTCATTTTACGGGCAGCACGGTGGCCTAGTGGTTAGCACAACCGCCTCACGGCGCTGAGGTCCCAGGTTCGATCCCGGCTTTGGGTCACTGTCCGTTTGGAGTTTGCACGTTCTCCCCGTGTCTGCGTGGGTTTCGCCCCCACAACCCAAAAATGTGCAGAGTAGGTGGATTGGCCACGCTAAATTGCCCCTTAATTGGAAAAAATAATTGGCTAATCTAAATTTATTTAAAAAAAAGGACAGTCATTTTGGTTTCAATATTACGGAATCAAAGAATCACAGAATTATTACAGCACAGGAGGACGCCATTCAGCCCATTGCCTGCGCTCGCTCTCCCAAGGAACAATTCAGCTGGACCCACTTCTCCATCTTCTCCCCATAGCCGTCCATATTCTTCCTTTTCAGATAATAATCCAATTATCTCTTGAATGCATCGATTGAATCTGCCTCCACCACATACCACATTCTCAAGCAGCACATTCCCGGGATTCTCCCCTACCCGGTGGCGGGGGGGGGGGGGGGGGGGGGGGGGGGGGTCCGGCGTAGCGGCGTGGCGCCAACCATTCCAGCGTCGGGCCTCCTCAAAAGTGCAGACTTCTCCGCACCTTTAGGGGCTAGACCCGCGCTGGAGTGGTTTCCGCCACGCTGACTGGCACCAAAACCGGCACCAATGGCCTTTGGCACCCGCCACCCGGCGTCGGGGCTGGCCGAAAGGCCTTCGCCGGTCCGCGCATGTGCCTGTGCGTCAGCGGCCGCTGACGTCACCACCGGCACATGCGCGGTGGAGAGGGTCTCTTCCGCCTCCGCCATGGTGGATGCCGTGGCGGCGGCGGAAGAAAAAGAGTGCCCCCACGGCACTGGCCCACCCGCCAATCGGTGGGCCCCGATCGTGGGCCAGGCCACCGTGGGGGCACCCCCCAGGGTCCGATCGCCCCGCGCCCCCCCCAGGACCCCGGGGGCCTGCTCGCGCCGCCAATCCCGCCGGCACCAGAGGTGCTCCAATTCCCGCTGGTGGGAGAGGCCTGTCAGCAGCGGGACTTCGGCCCATCGTGGGCCAGAGAATCGGCGCGGTGGCCGATTCCCGCACCCGCCGATTCCCGGGTGGCGGAGAATTCCGGCCACGGTGGGGGCGGGATTTACGCCAGCCCCGGGCGATTCCCCGACCTTCCAGGGGTCGGAGAATTCCGCTCCCTATTCCAGACTGGGTTAAAATGTTTCTCCTCGTACCTCTATTGCTTCTTTTGCAAATTCCATCAATCTGGACCCTTCTGTTCTTGATCCTTCCACCAATGGGAATAATCTCTCCCTATGTACTCAATCCAGACCCGGAAGGTTTTGAATACTTCGATCAAATCTCCTCTCAAATTTCACTTCTCCATGAAAAACAGTCCCAACTTCTCCAATTTATCTATGGAATTGAAGTTCCTTATCACTGAAACCGTTCTGCACTCTTCTAATGCCGACACATCCTTCCTAATGTGTGGCACTCAGAACTGGATGCAATTCTTCAGCTGAGGCCAAACCTATGTTCTATACAAGTTAACGTAATTTTCTTGCACTTATACTCTATGCCCCTACTAATAAAGCCTAGGATGCGGTTTGCTTTATTAGCTGCTCTTTAAACCTGTCCTGCCACCTTCAATGACTTATATGCAGATACACCCAGATTCCTCTGCTCCTGAATCCACTTCAGAATTGTACCCTTTATTTCATATGGTTTCTCTGCATTCTTTCCACCAAAAAGAATCATTTTACACTTCTCTGCATTGAATATCATCTGTCACTTGTGTGTCTATCCCACCAACCTGTCTTTTTGAAGTTCTACATTATCCTTCTCATGGTTCACCATGATTCCAAGTTTTGTATCATCCATTAATTTTAAAATTGTGCCCTGTACACTAACGTCTAAGCCATCAAAACCGACCAGAAGGACAAGAGTCCTAACACTGACCCCATGGGAACTCAATTGTAAAGCTTCCTCCAGTCTGATAAACATTGATTCCCTGTCATTCAGCTAAATTTTGTATCTATGTTGCTACTGTCCCTTTTATTCAATGAGCCACAATCTTGCTCACAAGTCTGTTGTCCGACCTTTCATCCAATGCCTTTTAGAAATCGATGTACAACACACCAACAACATTACCCTCATCAGCCCTCTCTGTTGCCTTTTCAAAGAACTCCAGTGATTTACCCTTAACAAATTCATGCTGGCTTTGCTTTATACACCCACATTTGCCAAAGGGACTGTTTCTAGAAGCTTCCCCCGCTGCCAAAGTTAAATTGAGTGGATTGTATAAATCTGTCCTATTATTCATATTACTACCCTTTTACTCTTTATATACATATGGAATAATTTGGGATTTCTTTTTATGTTAGTTGACAATCCCTTCTCATACTCTCCTCTTTTTACTCTCCTTTTTTTGCTTCTCTTATTTGCTTTTTCACCTCCCTTCTAAAATGTCTAGAACCTTCTTGATATTGAAGTACTTTTTAAAGGAAGTGGTATGTGATATTATATATTACTTATAAAGAAATTGAAACTAATTGTAATAAGAAAGTACACTTTTTATTTCTGCACTACAGGCATGTGTGGAGTACCAATGTATCAATTTATTAGTCCGCCAGCCACATGGATAGCTGAAAGGAATACACTCAATTAAGTCCAGCATTTTGAGCCCAAAGTGGGATTGGTTCTAATATATAGTAACTAGAAGATGTAACAACCTCCATCTTAAATATTTTATTCTCTGTTATATTTTCTACAAGTTGCAAATTCCATGTTCATTTGTCCCTTAACAGGCACTGGATAAAATCTAAATCCTCTGGCAAAAGAATTATGGATCCAGTGCTGATATGCTGCTTAGAAATCCAGGTCAACATGTACTACTTCACATGAAAAAGTAGAGCTCAGTACCAGATGGGAGACTTCATTTTATATTTACACTACAGTTGAATCCACAATAAGTAGAATGCATAGAAGACAGTAGAAATTATGAACAAGGTTTATTTCAATACAATTCTAATACTCCTCCACTCCCCTGAGGGTCTCCTTCCCTGACTTGCACCGAGACCGGGGTTTTTATACAGCTGGGGCTCTCCTTCTAAAGGGGAAGCACTGCCCCCTTAAAGGGGAAGTCCCACCCCCCTCAAAGGGGTAGGAAGTTCATGTTTCGGGGAGGTAATGGGAAATCGTTTTGTCCGGATCTCAGGATCTCCATTGGGGTTACAACGTTGATATCATTACTACTGTTTCAACCCAAGATATTCGGGGAAATTCAGATGTTTACAGTTGCATTATGCCTACATTTAGTGAAGAGTATTTCCAGACACCAGTCCATACTTGTCTACCTTCAATGTAAAGTATAGTCAGTCTTAATCAGGTACCAGTCTTTGATGGCATCATATCAACAGTTAATGTGGAGTACATTCAGGCACCAGCTCTCAGTATTAAACTGTCTATATTTACTGTGAAGTATGTTCAGGCACCGGTCCTTAGCGATTTAGTCTACATTTAGTTGGTTGTATATTCAGAGTGCCAGTTCTCAGTGCTAACTGCTTAGATTTTCATTCTTAAAGCGAAGAGCAGAATTTGGGAAAACTCACGGCTCCACCCATTACTTGTACCCGCAATTATGTGGTTTTCATTGCAGAGTGACGGGTGTGGGTTGAAGTTGAATCAGCTGACCCAGTAAAATGTTCAGAAGAAGCCAGAGGGGCTGCTTACTATGGAGGCAAGCTTTTTAAAAGGCCCACTTCATTGCTGTGGGACTTGGTCCTAGTTATAATAAAAACACCCATCACAACCCCTCATGGCCCACACACAGTCCATACACCATCCATTCCACCTCATGCACTACACCA
The DNA here is from genome assembly GCF_902713615.1 of Scyliorhinus canicula. NCBI lineage: Eukaryota > Metazoa > Chordata > Chondrichthyes > Carcharhiniformes > Scyliorhinidae > Scyliorhinus > Scyliorhinus canicula. The sequence goes on from NC_052149.1 coordinate 142,716,306, forward strand.
TCCACCTCATATGGCCCTTAATGCCACACATGCCAAGCAATGATACTTCAATGCCTCTTCACCCACTATACATTGTACAGAACCAATGAATGCTATATAGTGACATAAGATATGCAAAAAAAAGTTTTTAAAACTGGTGTCCATTGATAGCTTTTTACATACAGCCTTAGAAAAGCTAATTTTTACTACAGTCCAATGAAAATGCCAATCATCCAAACTACTTAAAATGTCAATAACAGAAACTACAAACACATGAAACCTCTTTATCTTCTGAACAAAAACATTATGAATTTGTCAGCATAGATAAGAGAGCCAGAGATGTCAAACAATTGTTTTCCATGGGGCTCAGGTGTTTTAATTGCTAATGGTTTTCTGGGCTCTCAGCCAAGAATCCATAATGAGACTTGATTGAGAGCCCAGAAATCCATTAACCTGTTGAAACACCTGAGCTCCAAGGAAAACATTGCTTGTTTGACAGCACTGGCTCTTTGATTCATGTTGTCAATTTCACAATGTTTGTTATACAAACAAAATGATTTTAAGTGCCTACAGTTTCAACTATTGATATTATAAAGGGACTAGATGATGGACACTTTTATTGGGCCATAGTAAAAAGGATTTTTTGAGCAAGTGGAAAGTTATCAATAAATGACTATTTTGAAAGCTTCATTTACACGTCCCACTGTCACGATAGCATTTATTGACTCTATACAGTGTATAGGGAGTGAATGGGCATGTAGCTTCCATATCTTGAAATGGGAGGTATGAGGCCATAGGAGGTGGGTTAAGGGGCATGACTTTGGCATGGGGGGTGGGGGGGGGGGGGGGGGGGGGAATGAGGAGGAGTTTTTGAGCTTACATTTCAAAAGGTTCCCTCATGCAGACAATGGTTCATGATACCTCTGAAATATGATGAGCCGTCGCTCAATATGGCCTGGCTCAATGAATATTGTAAAAGACTAAGACATGCCTATCCCCGTAATGGTACCAGCCAAGTCGGGGGTGCAGTGTGCTGGCTCACAACCCAAACCAGCCTGCAAGGCGCTCTCAAAAATCAGAAATACCAGGAATGGGGTTGGGAATCCCAGAGTCGGGTGCCACCTACCATCTTTAAAAGATGCCTGTGTTATCCCGAAAGGGCAAAAATCCAGCCTATCATGTCTGCGTTTACTATTAAGGATATACAGGGCAACACTACAAGGGTTATTGGGGGGGGGGGGGGGGGGGGGGGGGGGGGGGGGAATAGGTGAGAAAGTGGAGTTAAGGCACAATCAGATCATCCCTGATCTTATGGGTTGGTGGATCGGGCTCAATGGATCAAATAGCCTACTTCTGCTCCTGTTCCTGATGATCACCCCTTCCTGAAACAAAGCCTACATCTTGGCTATCATTCCATTTAATTTTACACAGAATTTTCACCAGCTGAAGAAAATACCCATTTAAAAAAACTATCCACTTGCAAAAAAAATGGGATGAATTATATACAAAATGATCAACATTTTTAACTTGTCAAATCTCTTTTTCGGGGTCTCTAAGTACCATATTAACTTATTGCCTTTTCTCTAATTTACTTGAGAGTTTTTTTTCCCAATAGAGATAGTCTATTTTAGCGCTGGGGCCATATTGACGGAGCTCATTGCACCTTTTAAGGGAGCTAGCACAGTAACAAATGGGTGCTGACTAGGCTAGCGTAAGGAAGCAAAAAAAAACACTTAAGCGAAATAAATTAAAACAAAATCAAACATGGAGGATTGTAATAGATGGGCTCGTGTTGCAGGGTAAGCATTATTTGATTGATGTCGTCGTATAACGATAAATAGGTTCCAGGTGAGGGAGATTAACCAAAGTACTAAGATGCCAAACGCTTCTCCATTTATAGAATAATTGGACAGAATTATCATTGTTGACGGGTGACTTGGCTAATATCTCTCACCTGGAGCCCATTTATTGCTACATAATCTCCGACCATTGAGGAGACGCTCTCCCAGCAACACTAAGTAGCCTATTAGAGAAAACGCGGGCCAATGAGAGGGAAGCGACAGATTACCCGAGAGAGTACAAAAAAAGTGAATGGAGCTTTTAGTTCGCCTACGATAGGGGAGAGACTTCAATGCTCAATACAATCCCACTAGTGTTTGCCATTTTAATGAAAATTGTGTCCACTGATTGCAATAATTAGGAAATTACGGCTTTGAAAAGAGGTCTATTTTTGCCTGCTAGAACTATACAATGGAAAAATTGTAAAAGTAAAATCAAATTGCAAAATAAAATGCATGTAATTGTGATGTTACCAGTAACAGTTACCCAGAACACACTTTGCGATGGCACTGTGGACAGTTACCCAGAATACACTGCATGAAGGAGAAGCAATGGCATCTCCCAGGTGGCGATTTCCTAATTGGTAGGCTCCACAACACAGACGTGCACTTCGCAGAAGCCTCTGTTTATGAGCAAATTATTGAAATTTAAATTGAAAAAAAAAACAGATTCATTTTCTTCTTTAAATATGCATTGTTTACATTTTAGCATGAATTTCCATTTTTAAGCACTAACGATCCGTTTCCTCACTGTTTCAAGCATTTTGTTTAACGGTATTCTAATGCACAGTGTTTACAGATGAATCCTAGTACAAAGCACTGAAAGCAACCCATTAATATCCTTTTAAACACAACCATGGATCAAGGGCTAAAAGAATGCCACAAACACAACCAGCAAAGAAAAATACCATAAGAAACATGGAATAAGAAGCCTATAAACAAATCACACCAGTAGACTGGAGTGATATGTGCATGTAAAGAATTTAATAACTGACATCATGGGTAGATTTGCAGATTTTATTCTAAGAGTAGGTTTCGGGTGAAGGCATTCAAGCTCTATAACGACAGTATCTCACTCTAGAACCTCGTCTTTTTCTCTGATTGAATGTCGATCAAAGCGAACTTACTGAGATTTGCCAGGCAGGAGGCAGGTTGGCTCATTTTTACCAGATCTTGTCGGCATGGGAGAACTGAATCAAAATATTCATTGGTGCCGGCAAAACAGCCAGCCTCTTAAAATCCTGACTCTACACTACGTGTAAAAAGTTGAAGTTTGCTCAGTCTACCAGAGCCCATCACTCCAGTGCGATCACCCCTGGTGCCAATCTGTATCATAAATGCCCCCTACACAGTTATCGGGTTGATTTTTCTGCATCCCGCAAATCAGGCATTTTGTGAAAACTCAGCCATGCCGCCCTTAATTGAAATGAATGGACAGAATATTATAGATTCTACACCTGCTGGACAGGGCACCCTACTACTCCAAAAATACAAATTCCTATTAGATCAGATTATCTCAGACATTTCTGCCTCTTTCCGTGACATCTGATGAAAATCTAATTTTCACTGGTTCACAGACTCCCTTTCAAGTAATATACAACAAAAATACTTTCATAAAATCAAGCACTGCTTTACTTCCCTTAGATAATTTGTTTAACGTTTTGTGTCAATTGTTCATAAACCCAAACATAAGCAAATAAACTAGGCGAGTTTAACTGCAGAACACTGACAGCATTTAATGCAACAATTCTAACACTGGGTTTAAATTATTATCGCACCTCAACAAAGGCAAAAATCATTTGTGATATCCAATCTGTGTGTCAAGTGCCCAGTGTAAAATGAGCTGGACCAGAGACCAGGGGCTATAGGAAGAAACTGCCGCTAATTCAGCATTACTTGAGACCAAATTGGCAATCTCATGTAGAGGCACTAGCATGACTGGGTTGTTCTCAAAGAAAATATCCCACTGATGCAGTATAGGACATTCTTGTGGGCCTGAGGTGCACTTGCTGGTTTTGAATTAAGCTGAGAGGAAGACTAGCGGTGTCAATTCTTGACACAGGATCTTGTGCAGCTGACTACCAGCAGACTGTAACTTTGCTGCGACTTCCTAAAATGTGACAAGGGTGACTATTTTTTTCCCAGTTCGTCCTAGCACTGGTCTCGGGGGGAAAATAAGAGGGAGTTTTATCTTGGAACTTCATCCACCAATAGCATATAATAAGTCCAGGAGCAACACTGCTAGTGCCCAGACTACTTTGCTGTAATGCAAAGGCAGAATGTTTTGTTATCTCAAGCCTATGCAGTCCAATCGACTTTAAACTACAAATCAACACTGATATACTCATCACTGATTATTTGATATTTCCACTGGATTCACCATACAACTGTATTTTACTGAATTCATTAAATTTAATTGAAAAATGTCGATCATAATATAAACTGAGGAAGGACACTCAGACAGGTTCCTTATTTTAATGGGGAGGAAAAGATCTTGCACCTTTGACGGTGAGAGATATGATTAGAACAAATAACCTCCTGTCATCTATAGGGGCATTGCTCTTATGTTCCGCCAGAGAAGAAAGGCCAAGGTTGAAAGGAGCAGGAAAGAAAGTCGAGAAAAATCAAGCATTAGTGGTGGGGTGATATTGGAGGGGCAAAATTCATTCACGTAGCCATTCTGCGCTGACTTAAGTCAATTCCCCAGGGGCTGGCTACCTGCACAACCACCGTGGCATTCCTCAATGATATCGATCAAGAATGCCGTACTATCCTGTGCTCCCTACCCCAGAGAAATTATCGTGTGTCTAGTAACACTATGCAAAAATGCATTTCTGCTCCATTATACTGCAAATAGCCCTGTTTCTCTGGCCTACACCAAGCACTAGTGAATCACTGCCTTGCAAAATTACCTCTACTATTTTACTTTGATGCTGCTAATTTCACAGGACAAAAGGTTAGAAAGTCAGTGGGACCATAACAAAAAAAAACTTTCCTGTTCCTGAACCTAGACATGAACGATTATTTATATATCATTAGCTTCACACTTCATGTCCACCATCGTTGCTCAATTGGGCCGTGATTTCTGATCATATTTTTTGTTATCTTCGCATTTACTACTGGTAGCTGCTAGCTGAACATTTCCCACCCAATGTTGTATGTCAACTATCAAAATTAAGTTTGCTTTGGACACTCTATGGTATGATGGGGCAAGTTTATGAAGTCTCTTGCCTCATTCCATTAATATAAATTTTTATGTGCATCAAATGGCCTGAGGCAACATCATGGGAAATTTGCTGGTACTATATTAATTTCTGTTTGTGCACAATTAAACTGTCAAATCGCAATTGGTTGATGTTTAGATTGAACTCTGCGTACTGATTGCTTTGAGGTTAAGGGATTATAATGCATACACCGTGACTGAAAATTAAAGGTTGCTTGATACATGCTCAGAGGGTTCAACATCAAGTGCGCAAAACAAATGTCGGAACAACAATAAGATCTACTAAGGCAATTGCTCAATACCAAACAACTGTTTTATCATATAACAACACAACATTCAAATCCCTATACACTATAAATTGGATTAATGTTAATTGTATTTTATAAATTTCTCAGTGAACTATTTAAGTCAGCACACAACACACCCCAGAGAGTATGTAAAGCATAACATGGTGCTGTCCTAATTCCCTGTGTGAAACATCCCAAAATGCTTTTTACTAAATTGCAAATGTTGTATCCTAAACCCCAATTCACTGATTCCTATGGAACATTACAAATATATTAATGCACCGTTTAATTCTTCCAGACCCAATTCTCAGATAACTAGTAACACATATGCACTCTTACAAATCCCTGTATACATGATCCCCCAAACACAATCAATCACATAACCAAGGCATTCCATTCTAAACCCCTTGGACAGTACAGTAGTTCCTGGAATACATATCACTGGTGTATTTTAAATCCCCAGTCAACCATTCCTCCATTGCTGATGGCATATGGTGCTGCAAGGCAATCGTTTAAATTCCTGCACACAAGCTCCAACACCACTAGGAATGATGGATGTGCTAGGGGGAGTTACAGTGGCGTTGCTTCTTCCTATATCCATTTTATTTGCCAAGCAGAGTGCTGAAAGTCCTGCTCTATTGATTGGTGGTACATCTGTTGGAAAATTGAGCCCACTAAATTACTCAAAGACATGGTGCCAAACAGCTTAAAGTGGAATGCCCATATTGATTAATTGGGCAGGAAAGCGGATAATAGACTGCTACCTTAGCAGGCTAAAGAGTGATGGATCAAAGAAAATAGATTTCTTCAGCTTTTTTCTTTCTTTCAAAATTGTTAGCAGACCCAGACCAGCGGCAGGGAGAGTCATTGCGCGAAGTTATAAGGGATGGCGCACTGGTCTGAAATTTTGACTCCGTAAGCTGCAGCATTGAGCCCACAGGTTCTCCCTCTTACAGTGGGTTGTAAATGATGTTGCCAGTTAATGAGTCCAAAAGGGAGAATAGACGTGAATAATTAGTGAGAGGAATGTTTCGAAAAGCTAACGTCATAAAATGGTTGACTATACTGATCCATTCCCTGAAGAGAAAGAATCCATCGAACAGGAGACAACTGACAATGAGAGGTAAGAAGACAATGGAGGCAGACAAATCAGTATATGGAAATAATTCATTTATATTGAATTAAAACTTGAAATTTAGAAGTCAGCAATTGCAGCTGACAGGCAGTATCTGTGAGGCTGTAAATGCTGCATAAAATAGTCTTGGATAGTTAATCCTTATCTTATGGATATATCTATATGGTTCTTTTCTGTACAAATGAATGGAAGATTAGTTTGTATTCTCCACTGAGAGCCATGCTAGGGAGTGTTTTTCATTCTTAGTCTATTGAGTTCATAATGTCTAATTTATAACGAAAGGTAAGGGCAAGGAGGAGGTGATGTTTTGGCCTTTTAGCAAAGCTTAAAAAGCAAGATCATTGTACTATGAGGCAGGAGATAAAGAGGGAAGCATCTGGAGAACTGAGCTCACTGACTGGAATGTGCCTCGGCTGTGACCACATTTTATGCTATTTCATGAGTGTTTTTGAAAAGCTTTTGACTGTGTGCTGAATTTATCCTCAGCATTAGGCACAGGGTTGCAGCATTTGTCCATATTATTACAAAATGCACATACCTGAAGAACTATGAACTTTCCTGTTGCTACTCCCTCTCCCACGACCATCAGTTACCCCCACATTGATGGACCTTGAAAAAGCAGTCATGGGAAAACTGTCCTGATAAGAGTTTGCTTCACAATCAACCATTCAACTGTTTTCTTACCATTTGCAGTGTATTGGCCACCATATGTCATCGGAAGCTGCTTCGACAGCTTGCGCACCTTTAAAACATTTCCTCCAGATTCCGTCACACTTTTTAAGCATTCTTGTGGGCCAGATGTATTTTGGCCTCATTTGCTTCCATCAGCAGTGTGCTGCTGTGTTGCATATTATTCAGGGGGTCTGAGTTGCTGTAGCAATATGCACTTTTATATGCCTGTTGTATGTGGTCTGGAGCTACGGATAGCGATGGTAGCAGCTCTAACTTCCTCTCCATCACATATGGCTGACCAGGAACCTCTCCTGCTCTAACCACCTGTCAATGCTGTGTGTTGGAAGGATTTGCAGGTTGATAATCGACCAGTTTGCCCATGTTATAAACACACTTTGTCAGTGGTGTTGTACCTGGAAAAGATATGGGTTTGCACTGCTAAGGTACCTTATGTAACTTGGAATTTGATTTATAGAAATGAAAACAGAAAATACTGGGAGCACTCAGCATATCAGGCTTAATATATAGAGACACAAAAACAAAGTTACCTTTTCAGGTTAATGATCTTTCATCAGAACTGGAAAATATTTGAGCTGGAACAGGTTTGAAATCAATAGCAACCTGGATTACCTTATCAAGGCTGAAGTTTATGCACTCAAAGAGACTGAAAACATTGTACGGTAAGATATGAAGCAGGGAAGTACTTTTTTTTTAAACTATTGCTCTGTATTTTCAATACTAAGACCAGTTTGTACAATCTACAAGTCGCACTGCAGCAACTCACCAAAGTTTCTTCAGTATCGGCCACAACCAAACCTGCAACCTCCACCACCGAGAAGGACAAGGATTGCAGGTGCATGGGAGTACACTTACCTGTAAGTTCCTCTCCAAATTATGCACCATCTTGAACTGGATAATCGTCGTTACTTCATTGCTGCTGGCTCAAAATATTGAAATCCCATGCCTTGCAGCATTGTGTGTGTATCTTCATCACATGCAATGTAGTAATTTAAGACCGCTCATCACCACCACCTTCTCAAGGGCAATAAGATATGTAAAACAAACACCAACCATGCTGACCATATCTTTTTATTAAAACAGTAAAAGATAGTTGCTTCTGACTGCCTCCCGGGCTGAAGCCACCCAAAGGTTTTCAGTCCTCTTCCTTGTACACTCAGCAGTCAGGGAATGTCAGAAGCAGGTGTTGTATTCCGTATGGGCTATCCACTCTATGCTATTATCATGGAGGAATGTCAGCACCGAACAGCCCTAAGGGGCTGGACTCTCCAACGTCCGATGCCACCAGCAGGTTTCCCCATCCAGCAGAGAATAGAGCGCGAGCTTGAAAATGGGACCGGTACTGGGCGCCAATCCTGTTCAGATGCACTGGGCCCCCGCCGGTGGTGGCAGCGAGCTCGACGCCCCGTGCCAGCGGTTTCACGCAAATTGGTGATTGCATCCATTTGCATCTAGATAACGCGCAGGAAGCCGAATTCTCCAGCAGCACTCACCCCCCCACCGCCCCCCCCCCCCCCCCCCCCCCTCTCAGCCGGGATTCATGTGGACATGAATTGGTGGGACCCAAGCCATGGCCGTTGAGGGGGAGCAAGTTGGTGATGTGACCATCAATTCACACGAGACGGGGAGTTGAAGTGAACAGTGGTTGTAATCAGCTAGAACTGTGCCTGCCTGCGACTGGTCTGCACTGAGTGCCGCGTATAGGCTGCAGATCTATATACCTCCCCCGAGGGGGCAGAGCCATAGGCAGAGCCCACAAGTGCACCAACATAATACAATGTAATGTAATGTAACACAATGGTGGGCCATAGACGGAGCCCACAAGGGCATCAACATAACACAATGTAATGCAATATAATACAATGGTGAATGATAGCAGTAATATATTCACCACATTCACCCCCTGTTAAAAATTGAAGTCCAGCGGGCTGAATTGGGCTCACGGGTTGAGTCTGTCCAGCTCCTTGATTGTTCGCTGTGATCGCCTGAGCTCTGGTTTCGCTGCGGGCACAGGTGTTGAACTCGTCGCTGCGGGCACGGGTGTTGAATCCAGGAATGTGTCTTCTGGAGCTTCATCCCAGTAGGTCGGCGATGGGGGGGAGGGGGGGGTGGAGGCCAATCTTGGGGCGGGGGCGGTGTTCGGTGTAGGGTGGGGGGTAGGTGATTGGCGCAGGGGAACCGGCGGGTGCTAGGTCCCCGGATAGAGACCGTACCTTGTCGGTCGCCGTGGTGTGCCATGTAGGCATACTGGGGTTTGGCGTGAAGGAGCTGGACCCTCTCGACCAGGGGGTCGGACTTATGGCTCCTCACGTGCTTTCGGAGGAGGACAGGCCCCGGTGTCGTCAGCCAGGATGGAAGCGAGACCCCGGAGGTGGATTTCTGGGGGAAAACAAATAGGCGGTCATGAAGGGTCTCGTTCGTGGCTGTGCAAAGGAGTGACCTAATGGAGTGGAGCGCGTCGGGGAGGATCTCTTGCCAGCGGGAAACTGGGAGACTCATAGACCGTAGGGCCAGGAGGACGGCCTTCCATACCGTCGCATTCTCCCTCGCCACCTGTCCATTTCCCCGGGGGTTGTAACTGGTAGTCCTGCTCGAGGCGATGCTCTGACCGAGCAGGTACTGATGCAGTTCGTCGCTCATAAACGAGGAGCCCCGGTCACTGTGGACATAAGTGGGGAAACCGAACAGGATGAAGATACTATGCAGGGCCTTAATGAGAGTGGCCGCGATCATGTTGGGGCATGGGATTGCAAAGGGGAAACGGGAGTAGTCGTCAATGACGTTAAGAAAATACGCATTGCGGTCAGTGGCGGGGAGGGGTCCTATGAAATCAATGCTGAGGCACTCAAAGGGCCAGGATGCCTTCACCAGGTGGGCCTTATCTGGTCGATAGAAGTGCGGCTTACTCTCCGCGCAGATTTGGCAGTCCCTGGTCATGGCCCTGACCTCCACGGTGGAGTAGGGCAGGTTGCAGGCCTTGATGAAGTGGAGAAGCCGGTGACCCCCGGGTGACAGAGGACATTGTGGATGGCCCGGAGTCAGTCATCTTGTTGCTGGCGCATGTGCCATGGGAGAGGGCATCTGGGGGCTAGTTGAGCTACCCTGGATGATATACAATATATTAGTTATAGGTGGAAAGTACGATCTTCCACCTCAAGATTTTATCATTCGTGATCTTGCCCCGCTGTGAATTGTTGAACATGAAGGCTACCGACCATTGGTCGGTGATGAGGGTGAACCTCCTACCAGTGAGGTAGTGCCTCCAATGCTGCACAGCTTCCACAATGGCTTGAGCTTCTTTTTCGACTGAGGAGTGTCGAATCTCGGAGGCATTGAGGGTATGGGGAAAAAAGGCTACGGTCTGCCTGCCTGGTTAAGGGTAGCAGCGAGAGCGACCTCTGACGCGTCGCTCTCCACCTGGAAGGGAATGGACTCGTCTACTACGCGCATCGCGGCTTTGGTAATGTCAGCCTTGATGCGGCTGAATGCCTGGCAGGTCTCAGTCAGCAGGGGGAAGATGGTGCCTTTGATAAGTTGGTGGGCTTTGTCCGCATAGTTGGGGACCCACTGAGCATAATACGAAAAGAAACCGAGGCATCTTTTCAGGGCCTTGGGGCAGTGGGGGAGGTGGAGTTGCAGGAGGGGGTGCATGCGGTCAGAGTCAGGCCCTAGGACTCTGTTTTCCACGACATGGCCGAGGATGGCCAGTCGGGTTGTGTGTAAAACGCATTTCTCCTTGTTATAGGTGAGATTGAGGGCTTGGTCAGTTTGGAGAAACTTCTGAAGGTTGGCGTTGTGGTCTTTCTGATCATGGCCACAGATAGTGATGTTGTCCAAGTACGGAAATGTGGCCGCAGCCCGTACTGGTCCATCATTCGGTCCATCGTTCTTTGGAAGACCGAGACCCCGTTGGTGACGCCAAAGGGGACCCGGAGGAAGTGGAAGAGGCAGCCGTCTGCCTCAAAGGCCGTGTAGTGCCGATCTTCCGGGCGGATTGGAAGCTGGTGGTATGCGGACTTCAGATCTACCGTGGAGAACACCGGATAGTGTACAATCTGATTCACCATGTCCGCTATCCGGGGAAGGGGGTATGCATCGAGTTGTGTGTACCGGTTTATGGTTTGGCTGTAGTCTCCAACCATCCGGTTCTTTTCCCCGGTCCTGGTCCAGGGGCTGTTACTGGCCTCGATGACCCCCTCCCTCAAGAGCCGCTGGACCTCTGACTTGACAAAAGTCCTGTCCTGGGCACTGTACCACCTGCTCCTGGTGGCGGCGGGTTTACAGTCGGCGGTGAGGTTCGCGAAGAGCGGGGGAGGAGCGACCTGAAGAGTCGCGAGGCTACGTACGGTGAGAAGGGGTCGGGGCCCGCCGAACTTCAGGGTCAGGCTCCTGAGTTTGCACTGGAAGTCCAGTCCCAACAGGAGAGGAGCGCAGACCTTGGGGAGGACATTCAGTTTAAAATTGGCGTACTCGGCACCCTGTTTTGCGAGGTTCACAACACAGTACCCCCGGATCTGCACCGAATGTGATCCGGAAGCGAGGGAAATTGTTTGGAATGCGGGGGAAATTTGGAGAGAACAGCGGCTTACCGTGTCTGGATGTACAAAGCTCTCTGTGCTCCCAGAGTCAAACAGACGGTCATCATCGAGTTCCTGAGGTGCTTAGGCCGTGACTGGTAGAGGGTGACAGTGCCGAGCTGCGGGTCGCCGGCGTAGTCGGAGGTGGCGAGGTGTTCCCGAGATGGCTGCCCCCCGTCGGTCGCACGTGACGGGCGTCGATGAAGATGGCGACCAAGGTCGGCCCCCATGAGTCGCACGTGTTGGGTAGGGTTAATGATGGCTGCCCCCATGGGCAGCATGAGGCTGATGACGCATCCGAAGGGGGCGGTACCTGCAGGCACGCCGCCACGCTGAGGGGTCTGCAGGCTATGAGTCCGAAAGTCAGGCCTGTGATTTAGAAAATTTGGATATGCCAGGCAGACTTTGGCAAAGTGTCCTTTCTTGCCGCAGTTGCTACAGGTCGCGTTCTGAGCCGGGTTATGCTGCCTGAGGTGCTGGTTCTGGCTTCAGAAATAGCAGGGCAGCCCCCCGGGTTGGGCAGGCAGCCACGCGGCACAGGCCTCGGGCATCCTCTGGTCGGGTGTCCACGAGGGGATCGCGTGGTCAGAGGGGAAAGCATTGAGGCTCTGAAACGCTACTTGTAAGGAAGTGGATAGTTTTACCGTCTCTTCTAGATCGAGGGCACCTTTTACGAGGAAGCGCTGTCTGACGTAGTTGGACCGGACTCCAGACACGTAGGTGTCCCGGGTGGCGAGCTCCATCTGCTGCGAGGCCGTGACGTCCTTATAATTGCAGTTTCGAGCGAGTACCTTCAGGTTGCGTAGATATTCCTCCAGTGATTCCCCGGGGCGTTGACGACGAGTGGTGAGGATATGCCGCATGAACACTTTGTTCACCGGCCTCAAGAACTGCCTTTTCAGGATCGCAACCGCGTCTGCGTACGTGGCCGCTTCCTCGATCTGCGCGAAGATTCTGTGGCTCACCCGGGCGTGGAGGACACTCAGTTTCTGTTCCTCAGTGACGGTGGGAGAGGAGGAGGTGGCGACAAAATTCCTTTGGCTTCTGCTGCCTGAGGGTCAAGTTCCAGTCGATCAGGTTTGAGGGCTGCTTCCATCGCGATGTTGTAGCTGATTAAATTGATGCGGCCATCAATTCACACGTGACGGAGAGTTGAAGTGAACAGTGGTTTTAATCAGCTAGAACTGTGCCTGCCTGTGACTGCTCTGTACTGAGTGCCGCCTGCAGGGCAGTAGATCTATATACCTCCCCTGAGGGGGCGGAGCCATTGGCGGAGCCCACAAGGACACCAACATAATACAATGTAATGTAATATAATACAATGGTGAATGGTAGCATTCACTAGTTGGTGAGCAAACCTTTCGGGCGTACTGAGGGGCATATACCTGAACCTCAGGGTGAAGCGTGGAACAACTTTGGGGCAAGTGTGTGGACTTGGGCATCCCCCTCGGGATCGGAATGCCCAAGCTGACATCCTCATTGCTACATACAATCATTTAAACTCACCCCCTAGCTGCAATTTACAGGCTCATAGCTGCTCACAGTATCCTGTAAATGCTCTGAGGACTTCTGGCCATGTGGAAACCCACCCAGCCCAACCATCCATAAACCCTCATATCCCAGCAATGTCCAGCCCACTCCTCAGAAGTGCAGCCCCATAGCAGAGGAAGCAGGGGATTAGCAGAGCTCACCCCAAACAACGGACACCATGTACTGTTGCCACTATAATCCTCCCTGGCTGCAGCTCCTCTCAGAGTAAAGGCTTCACCAGTGACACTATCAGCTAGCCCACGCCTGGGGATCACAAAATGTATCCAAGTCCTGCCTGTCCACCGCGCCGCCATCCCATCTATCCAGCCCCCGGCCAAGAAACGTGACCAGCTCCCTGTCACAATCTGTGTTTAAAACCCACACGCCACATAACACTGCAGCTAATATCCAGCACACACACACAGCCCTCGCTCACCCCCATCTGTATGATCTGCCCGCACACCAGGCTCTTAGCATGGAGACGAATGGCTGCACAGTATAAACGTCTCCACCGCACAACCCGTTGTCACCTTCCTTGCGGGATTGCACAAGGCCCATCCAGTAAGGAGACCCATAGTAGAGCACACTGAGAGAAACAGGACAGGGGCCACAGAGTCTATCGCTAACACTAGTTCAGGCAGCCACTGTTGGCAGGAATGGATGGTGAGGATAGAAACTCCCAACATCACAGGCCAGGTGCCGCTCACTGACGGGGACAGGAGCGCAATGCAGACTACATCATCTCGGAGGGGCCAGGGGGGTTATGTTGAGGGTGATGCAGCAGTGCAACTCAGGGTGACCATGTAACCTGGTGGTATTGGATAATCAAGGGAATCCTCCTCTTGCTGACATTCTGAGTATCTCCAGCTCCGAGGGTCATACCAGCATCACAACAGGGTGTTGGTACTGGATTGGCAGTGTCAGCGGGTCTAGTCCATGGGACAGAGGAGGATGGCGACTTGATGTGAGATGAGCTCTGCTGCCCTTCATTGTCTGAAAAAGTCTGACCCCTGTCTTAAAGATAACATACCACTGTCCGGATGAATAATACCAACATGTGCGCTGGTAATTCCTTCTCATCTGCCCAGATATATTGAGGAGGGGGGAGGGCTCACTCACTGGGAGTGCTGTGGTCCAAAGCAGCCTCCCCCTGCTGCCGGCATGCCCTACCACTTCTCGGTGAGGGTGTAACCACGTGGAACATTCATGCGTGATGGGCACCCTGCCCCCGCCCCACCCAGCCCAACCAGCTGCTGCACAACACCCAGCCCCAGCCCGTCCTTCACAGCCGAGTGGTGCAAAAGTGATAAGTGGTGAGTATTTACAGGATGTGAGCCTTTCCCCCTTATTAACGACTCTACACCACATCCATGCCAACTTAAGTGTCAGCTATCTTTCTACTCTTCTGTGGTCTCCGGCTTCTTCTAGATGTTGCTCCAAACAGAACTGAATGTCGCCTGCTGTTTGACTCATCCTGTGCCCTATGATGCCCTTGGTGAGTGTCCTCTTGAAGGCCTAGACCTGGGGGCTCGGCTGACTTTTGGTGTGTCATCTTGTTCTGCCCGCTGCCCATTAGATACTCCAGTGCCAGGTGGAGGGGATTTGGAAGGGCTGAGGAATTCCAACGGGAGGCACCGGCCTGGGCCCCATCACTTCCTCCTCATTCTGGGTCCTCGCTGGACCTTAGGTAAAGGGGAGGCCAGAGTAAGCTCCAGAGGTGCCACCATCACCTGGCACTGCCATTCCTGGAGGACTGCCTTCATCTGAACGATGGTGTCGATGCCCTCAGCCATGGCCCACTAAGACTAGATCATGTCCCTCACTGCTTCGGACATGCCCGCAATGCCTTGGTCATGTCCCTCTATCCATGTGGCGTGACAATCTGTCCCTGTGACTTGTCCGTCTGTGACTGGCTGAGGTCAGTCAGTGCCCGCCCAATACTCTTGCTGCCCTCTGCACTTTGTGAATGGGCCCTAAATCTGGAGTACTGCAAAAGCATGCAGCTGAGGGCGCTTGATGTCAAGTGTGCGCTCAGGGTATGTGATCTGCTCTCTGTTGCCGCTTCTGACCAGAACACACCACACAGCCTCATTTAGTTTCCTTTAAAAGGTGGCAGCGGCTGCCATTCTCAATGGAAAAGCCGATAGCGGCTGTTGGGCGCAACTCCCACAATCGGGACCACTGCAGGAGAGGCGTAACCTTCCTGGGACTGCTTTCGACCCACCCGCAGGTTGCGACCTGCACTTTGCAAAACCCTGTGCTAGACTAATGCCAGGAATGGGTCAGCTGTCTTATAAGGAAAGTCTGGACGGGCTAGGCTTGTATCCACTGGGGTTTAGAAGAATAAAAGGTTATCTGATTAAAACAAATAAGATCCTGAGGGGTCTTGACAGGGTGGATGTGGAGAGGATGTTTTCTCTTGTGGAAGAACCTAGAATCAAGGGTCCTGAATCAGAGTCTTTGAATATTTTAAAGTCAGAGGTGGCTATTGATATGTTATCAGGGTTGGGTGCGATGGAGAAGTTGCCCTCAAATCAGCCATGACCTCTTTTGTAGAGCACAAGGAGTCCAAACCATGTTTAGTAAAAAGCAATATTGATTTATTGTAATTTAAAGGCATGGCCAATATACATCAGATCCTATCAGGTCTGTCTATTGGTTCCATCCTTGGCCAACTTTATAGAGAACTCGTGATCAATATCAGCTGCCTGCCTCCTTAGTGAGGGAGCTTATATTCAGCGAGACCCATGGGGATGGTGATTGCTCCCACCCCGTAAAGTCTCATGTAGGTTGTAACAATCTTAAACGGCAGAGCAGGCTCGAGAGGCCGAATTGGCTAATCCTGCTCCTTGTGAGTTCTACTAATAAGAGCACACGACCACTGGGCTCCAGTTGTCAAGCCCAGAAAAATTAGGAAAACCCCTATGCCCGTACATCTACCCATGTGACCCCAATTTTACTTCCAACCTGTTGTGTTTTTTACAATAAATTTAGAGTACCCAATTCTTTTTTTCCAAATAAGGGACAATTTAGCGTGGCCAATCTTTTTGTGTTTTGGGGGTGAGACCCATGCAGACACGGGGATAATGTGTAAACTCCACACAGACAGTGACCTGGGGCTGGGATCGAACCCGGATACTCGGTGGCGTGAGGCAACAGTACTAACCACTGTGCCACCGTGCCACCCTCAACCTGTTGTGTTAGAGAGTTGTACCAAATATAAAACTATCCTCTCAATCCAACCTTCACTGATTGATGTCTTGAGAGTGCGAAAATTCACGTTTGATTCCTTTTTAAAAAATGTTCAATTGTTTATCCCTGGCTAATTGGCCGGAGCGCTCCGGCCCTTCATGCCGGCATGATCTTTCGGTCCCTGCAACGACGCACCCCGCCGTGGATTTCACAGCGGCAAGGGGTCCATTCAACAGCAAACTCTGTTGACAACGGCGGGACCAGAAGATCCCGCTATCGGCAAATAGCGGGCTGCTTCCTGCCACCGCAAAACACACGGCGGGTTGCACAGTAAATCCCACTCATCCTGGTTTCAATTCCTAAGTAACAACTGGCTTCATCAAAATTAAATTCTGATTGAAAGAAAATTTTCAATGGTGAAGTTTATTTTCTGACAGGAAGCAGGTGAATTATGGTTTTTTTTCCCCTCTGTAGTTATTTATCCACAAACTCAAATGTGGGACCTTGCAGCTTTGAAAGTATGACTTTGGGGATGGATTATGTAAGTGAATCATTAAATACTGAGAAAAATAGGCGTCCTCCTGGGTATTTTGTTAATAAATGATATCACTCCCTTCTGGTGCTTTAAGATTCCCAGTATTGGTAATGATGCATGTGATTTTCTGGGAAGTTTCCGACTGTGAGGTTTACTGCCACATACAGCTGGCTTTCCTCATGTATCAAATCTGATTTTATTTGCCCTTCTTTCATTAAAGGAGGAAGATGGCTGTTCACACTCTGCAATGTTTGTTCCAACCATTCAATCGAGAGGTAGGAGTGACATTCTCAACAAGGCTGGCTCTTCAACAACAAGCTTTAGAAAAAAAAATGACAAGCTTGGTAAAAGGTACTTACAGATCGGGACCTAACTCTCATTCTGTTTAGAAACAGTAACAAAAGTATTATTTTTATTCCAGAAATGGATAATTTTTCAAATGTACGGTGCCAGCAGGAAACATCTATCATCCGCGCATATAAAATCAGTCCTTATTATATATAATATATATATATAATTTTTAATATGAATAAACCTCCTCTGACATTATTCAAGGTATGTCAGAGAATATAGTAGTACAGGATGCAGTAGAGCTATAATGCCACCCAGTAACCAGAACCTGAAATGACAGAATTATCAGCACACGTTTACATAAGAAGTTGCAATTATAATTAATAGCATTAGCATTTTTAATGCTGAATATTGAAATAGTTCACAGAAAGCAGTCAATATAATGCAGATAGATACAAAAGACAGTCATTGTCCACTATAATAATGGAACAGCTCGGTCTTTCTCCAGAACTGATGACAGTGAACCACACAACGAAACCCTGGCTCCATCCACATCACTCTTTTGGCCATGCATCTGTCTGCCTCCACTCCAAGTTGTACAATTCAGAGATTGTCACCTGAAAAATTCAGCTTTTAATTTGGTCCCCAGAAACCTGGGGCGAAATTCTCCGCCCCCCACGACGGGTGGGAGAATAGCGGGAGGGCCTTCCCGACATTTTTGCCGCCCTCCCGCTATTCTCCCCCCCCCCGCCGAAGTCCCGACCCGAATCGCTGCCGCCGTTTTTTTACGGCCGGCAGCGATTCTCAGCTGTTAGACGGGCCGAAGTCCCAGCCCTTTCCGCCGTTTTTACGAACGGCAAACACACCTGGTCTTGCCGTTCGTAAAAACGGCGTCACAAACTCGCTATTAATAACCATGGCACCGATTGGCACGGCAGTACCACGGCCGTGCCAATCGGTGCCATGGGCCCGCGATCGGTGGGCACCGATCGCGGGCAGCGGGCCCGATGCCCACGCACTACTTGTCCTTCCGCCGCCCCGCAGTATCCATTCACGGGGAAGCTGAGGGGCAACCCGGCCCGCGCATGCGCGGGTTTCGCGCAAAAACGCGATGACGTCACCCGCGCATGCGAGGGTTGGAGTCTTCCAAACTGCGCATGCGCGGCTGACGTCATATGACGCGTCAGCTGGCGCTAACTCCGGCAAGCGGGCTTAACGATTAACCCCGCCCGGGTTTTACGGCAGCTTTACGATTTCTCCCGTTTTGGGAGAATCGCGCCCCTCATTCCTGGTTCTACTTTCATCGTCATTTGTTATGCAAACCATTGACAACTGGATCCTCCCTGTCTCACTATAACTGACTCTCTAGTTGCAATATGCTTAACCCTGGCACCAAGCAGGAAACAAAGGTTTCAGAACTCCTGTTGCTAGATGCAGAGAACGATATCCATCCTTGTAAAGACCTTAATTTTCATTTATGGGATGTGGGCATGGCTGGCTTTCAACAGAAAGCACTTTACTGCTTTTGATGTGGTCAAGAGCTACCAATCATAGCTAGGTGTTTATAAACATTGCAGTTAGTTTCACAGCAGAGTACTTGAGAGCCATTCAAGTGTGAAGGGAAATGAAATTAAACAACCCAGGTAGCTGGCTGTCTGAAGCTGTCAATCACAGCCGAGTACAAGCAATTTCTTAATGATAGACATGGACATAGACATAGAACAGTACAGCCCAGAACAGGCCATTCGGCCCTCGATGTTGTGCCGAGCCTTGTTCGAAACCAAGATCAAGCTATCCCACCCTCTGTCATTCTGGTGTGCTCCATGAGCCTATCCAATAACCGCTTGATGTGAATTAAAGCTTTGCAGATCAAAGATCTTAAGGAATTTAAACCCTGGAGATGTGGTTTTTGCTTTCTAAGAATTTACAAGTGCTGCTTTCTCTGCCTGATGCAACAGGTGTAGGGTATAGGTGAGTTTTAAACCAGTGATTTTTCACTGTTTCTGTCTGGATTGTTCACTGGCTTCCAGACAGGGGTCTCTGTTAGGAGGAGGGGGTCACTTTTTTTTGGGGGGTCGCTATATGAGCGGGTCTCTGTTATGGGGAGGTGGTCTGTGGTAGGTTCTCTGTAATGGGGGATCTCTGATGGGGGGATCTGTTAGGGGGGGCTGATAGGGGTGGGGTGGGCAGGATTTGCATTGTGGGGGGAGAGAGGCCCTTTGATGGACTTTGAGGGCACCCATATTGAAGACTTGCCCCTTGGGGACGCAAGGTCCACCGTGCCAGGGCCACCCTGAGAAATAACCTGCACCAATTCACATACCTGCCTACATGGTACCAGGCCCAAAGGACTGGAGAATCACAGAGGCATGAAAAATTTAAAATTTGCATCTGCCTGCTGACGCAGGGCGTGAACTTTGAAGTCAGCAGTGCACCGATCACATTTTATTGATGACTCTGGATTCTCCGCCCGATCACAGATCCCTCGTCGGACAGTGGAGAATCTAGCCCTATGGGATTCTCCAAAATGGTGTACGCTGTCGCGTTTCACGATGGCGCAAACCAGGCCCGGGTATGACCGATTCTGTCCCCCACAGGGTGTTATGTCATGCATGAGAAGGGCTGAGTCTGCTTTTAGTTTCCGTTTTCAGCCCTGCCCTGTGTCTGTTGTTTTTAGTTTCATTTTTGGAGTTCTGCTTTGATATGGAGGAAAGATGTGTTTCTCAGACTGACGTCTGAAAGTCTCTCTCTCAAGGACTGTGTGAATAAATCTGTAAGCCATTGAATGTTGACTGTATTAATAAGTGGCATTTGACCTGTGTGTTTGGATTTTGCTTCATTAAAATTTCAGAAGTAGACTGGAAAGTAAACGCAAAGACCTTTCTTTATTTTTTGTAATAACTGTTTAACTGTTAATTGAAAATCTGTTCTTTCCTTGGGTGCTAGTGGGGTTAATCCTGTGTTAAAAATAAAGTTTGATTTAATATCAAAGATCCCGGGCGAGATCATTCAGTCCCCCCGACCACACTTACTGGCGCGGCACACCCCACCAACAGCGGCGTTCTCCGTTTCAGCAGCTGGCCAATGGGGTTTCCCAATATGGCCTCCTGAATTGTGCTTTGTAGATGGTGGACAGACTTCAGAGGGGTCAGGAGGTAAGTTACTTGTTGCAGGATTCCTAGCTATTGACCTGCTCTGGTAGCTACAGAATTTATACGGCTGTTCTTGAACATAGCCTCGAAAGTATGCATGGTACTAATGTCTGATCTAGTGATTATTAGGAGCAGATCAAGTGAAAGTGCATCTTCAGGAAGGCAGGCCTGCTCTCCCTGAACCTGGCTACTCTGCGTGGATTTCTCTCAGCTAGCTACCTCAATCTGACCAGCTTCCGTGTTTTCTACAGCCGCCTTTAAGTGGCATCAGAAATACCCAATTTCCTGCTGCCAAACCCCAAGGAGATGTGCATCCAATGAACAGCGCAGGTAATGAGTCCTGCACTCCTGAATTATTTTACTCAGAACCCTGCATGATTTAATACACAATGTGGAGAATGCCCATGTTGAACTGGGGTGGGCACAATAAGAAGTCTTACAACACCAGGTTAAAGTCCAGCAGGTTTATTTGGAATCACAAGTTTTTGGAGCATAGCTCCTTCATCAGGTGAGTGAAGAGGTGGGTTACACAAACACAGCATATATAGACAAAGCCAATGATGCAAGATGATATTTTGAATGTGAGTCTTTGCAGATAATTAAGTTTTTACAGGTCCAGATGATGCAACTGGAGAGAGGGATAATCACAGGTTAAAGAGTTGTGAATTGTCTCAAGCCAGGACAGTTGGTAGGAATTCGCAAGCCCAGGCCAGATGATGGAGGGTCAAATGTAGTGAGTGTCATGGGAGCGTCCCTTTAAGAAATGTTTTGTATTATCAAATGGCTTCAGTGATGTCATTGTGTGGGTGGAGCTGGGCTGTGGCTCTGGGTTTTTTGTTTCGTTTTTGAGCTGGGAGCCGGCTGTGGCACTGAGTTTTACTTTCGTTTACACATTTGGAAGCCGGACTCAAACAGAGAATTCTTGTCATGTCTCTCTCTCTCGCTCGCTGTCTGCATGTTAAAAGGTGTCTCCAGATCACTTGATAATGTAAAAGTGATAACTGTTTTCTGTAAGGAATCCAAACCTGATGTTTTGAAAAGAACAAGAAGTATCCAGACCACAGTCTTAAACATACCAGGTCTGGAGTGTGGTGTGCTGGACCACATCTTTTGAAAAAGGGTTCTGGTTTATGGGATGCTGTTACTTAATTGAAACTGTTAAGGGCAGTTATTAAGGGTTATATATAGAGTACTGTAGCTGTGTGGGGTATTTATGTTTGTAGTTGAAAGAAATGCATACTGTGCGCATTTATAAAAATGTTAACTGAATTTGTAGAATAAACTTTGTTTTTGATTTAAAGTGCTTAAGGCCGCTGTTGAATAACACCTGAAAGGCAGGTCCTTGTCCTCCTCATAACCAAATCAACAAACAGTTGTAGGTCAGGTGAACTCCATGATATTCTTTGGAGTTTTCTAAACCCTGGCCCATAACATGAGACATGAATCCAAGATCCCAGTTGAGGCCGTACTCATGCATGCAGAACTTCGCTATCAGTTTCTGCTCGGTGCTTTTGCATTGTCGTACGTCCTGAAGGCCGCCTCGGAGAACACTTACCCGGAGATCAGAGGATGAATGCCCTTGACTGCTTAAGTGTTCCCCGACTGGAAGGGAACATTCCTGCCTGGTGATTGTCGCGTGATTTCCGTTCATCCATTGTCGTAGCATCTGCATGGTCTCGCCAATGTACCACGCCTCGGGAATACATTCCTGCAGCGTATGAGGTAGACACTGTTGGCCGAGTCACACGAGCATGCACTGTGTACCTGGTGGGTGGTTTTCTGACGTGCAATGGTGGTATCCATGTCGATGATCTGGCACATCTTGCAGAGGTTGCCATGGCAGCGCTGTGTGGTGTTGTGGTCGCTGTTCTCCTGAAGGAGATTTTTAATACACATGGGATTAATGTGGACAGATACAAACAGCACAAGCCTGATTGAATTTCAGTGATAAACACATCTAAATGAATGGAAGCACATTTACCTGCATCCTGACTTTATGATCTGCACTACGTTTCTGATCGTTTCCTACACAATGATTACACTTCAAAAGTACTTCATTGGCTGTGAAGCACATTGAATGTGCGAAGGTGATGAAATGCAATTACAAGTCTCTTTGTTTTGCAAATCTCAAATAATTTTAGCCAGTTCTAATAATGTTTTCTGCACTGTGGTTGTCAGCATTTTGCCAAAGAGTAGGGGATTGGGAATGGGGTCCCTAGCTTAAGTCCTGATACTTGCAAAGCCAGATAGAAATTCAGTGAGGCTTTTAATTATTAATGCCTCTGCATAAGAAAATGAAAATGAAGTGTTCTATTCAAAAATAAAATTCCATGTTTGGTTTGTGTTCTAGAAACTTTCAGTTAAATTTCAGGAAGTAACTATTTTCGAAATAGATCATTGGTTTTGCACTCACAATGCATCCAGCGGGTTTCTCTGTCGGCAGGATATTGCACTTCGTTGGCAGTGCACACATGTCTACGGATTTCTCGACGGCGTGGGGGCGGCTGCAATGGGAAACCTATTGGCCGGTTGCTGGGACGAAGGATCCCGCTGCCGGCTGGGGTGCGCCACACCAGAAAATGTGTCTGGTGGGACGGAGAATCACGCCAATCAGGCCTACCCTACAATCCACTGAGGCTTTTCCTATTCCTGTCGAGAATGTTTTCCTGGTGCACTCACTGATCTGTGTGGCCATCGGCACTGTTTTTGGGGGTTTTCGCTACTCATGGTGTGCACTGCTTAAACACCATCAATCGGTCTTGCAGAAGTTACAAGTCTTTTTAACATTACGGAACTGTTTACATATTTATAACAAGAGGGTGCAGGTATGGGGAGGACACCCTTTCATGTCCTAACATGTTGCTACTTAACTCTGCACTGTTGACCTCAGCTCTAGGGCTTCTTATATCACTGGTGGATGATAATGTACTCAGTCCCAGGCTAACCCTCATTGTACCAGATCCTTCAAAGACAAGCAGAGCCGGCTGCTCAAGAAATCTGGTCTGTGAGAATTTGGATCTGTGTCCAGCCTAAAACTATTTATTTTCATGAATCATATAACATTGCACTAACTAGTCAAACAAACACTGTTCACTAAAACACAACAGTTCTGCCACAGACGTATGGAAAACTATGTGTAAGGTTTGCAATGAGTGACTTTATTGTTATGGGTCCTTAGGTTTCTCCTGCAGGCATTGACCCATTTATTTTAACATCTACCTTAATATAATGTTCACAGGAATTTGGTGAGAACGATTTCAGCCTATTCCATACACAGCTGCCATTTCATTATCTGTCCCACCCATTTAATCAACCAAGGGAAATATCTCCAAACCCCTTGTAAAGTTTTGGCTAAAAATCCACAACATTGAACTACAATTTGCTGCCACCACAGAGCACATTGTTCAGTCCTACAGTACAGGAGTCAGTATGGATTTAGAGTGCTGAATCACCCTTACTTTTTAATCATATTTAAAAAGCACCTTTCTTATCTTTAGGACTTGCCGGAACGATTCACAACTAATTAATTTGACGCGTTATCATTACTGTAAAGCAAGCAAATGTTATACAGAGTTGAAGTTTGGACAGCAAGGTCCAATGAACAAGATAAATCATCAGATAATTGGTCCAGTGATATTAATCAAATTCCGTAATAAAAGTTGGGAATTCAGATGTTTACAGACTTTATTGTGATCAGAAATGCACAGTATCTTTTGGTATTTTACTATGGTGCATTATTGTTGTATAAATTCAAAGTTTTTCAATAAAAACTATTTACAAAAAAAAAAGAAATGCACAGCATCCACAAAGTGAAAGAATAGAATTTGGGTGAGTGCACAATACATTCCCAAACTTTAGCCCATATATCGTTTCTTTTTACAATCTGCTGTCTGTTTCCAGCATTTTCAGCCGCAGGTTCCATTCAGCTCGTTAACGCTTGCTCTTCCAATCTGTTAGCCAACAATTTATCTGTACCTCGATTCCATTAAGTCATCTTTTGCCTATTTCCCTTGATACCCCATCGAACAAAAACCTCTCCATGTCAGTTTCAAAAATGTAATTTAACTCTGTAACCACTGCCTTATGGGGGAGATGTTCAAAATCGACAATTTATTTCTAACTTTTCATTTATTATGGTCAGACTCTGGTCTCTCACAGATTTTACACTAGCAGGAAGTCACAGGGCCATTTAAAGGGTTTGCCTGTCAATTTCAAATGTGGTCTGTGGACTTCCAGTGTCTCTCAGTCACATCTTGCTGTGAATGCTGTGGTCAGACACATCCTGATTGGGTCGACTGTCTCATCCTGTTACCTCATCGATTCTGTCCAGTTACATCACAAAAAGGGAGAGGGACAATGGATTCTGGGCAGGGGCCTGGATTTCATGATGTCACAGCAATAGTGTTCTGCCCAATATCTCTTCTCCCAGGTTGCCTCCAAACAACAGTTTTTCAAAGTTTCTCCAAACAATATAAAACACTTCAGGGGAGCAGAGAATATTGGAGAATTGGTGGGGTGTGAGAATATATCGTTCAAACATCTCGTTTACTTGCATTTTGCAGCATGCATCAAATGTTTGCAAAATTATGCTGTACTTCATTTTGCCCTCATCTGCATCGAATTCAAATAGGTTAAACGGCTCTAGAGCTTGTGTTCCAGCCAGGTTTGCTATATTTCTTGAATCTGAAGCATTTTTGAGTGCTGAGGCAGAGAGAAAAGCTTCAAACTGCTGTTTCAAGAACACCCAGTTTTTCAAGTTTACCGTCTGTTCTAAGATGATCCGGTTTCTGCAGAAGCTCCATCTTGCTTCATGGGTTTCCCTTAAATGTAGAGGCTTGATTGCTTCATTCAAGCTTCTTTTTCTGTAAATGGTGTTCTCTCTAATCCACCTATTTCTAGTTTTTTAGGGACAAACTCCTGGTACCGTGTGTTATTCTTTATCTTGCTCTATCCGGATGGCTTCGATGTGTAGTGTTGATCAGAGAACAACGAGTCATGTAAACCAACAAAACTATTTTATTAATGACTACAAACTGGATTCGACACATATCTTTAAGAAACAAACAGTTGATTGATCACACATAAACTATACTCACTATACTCCTCTACATCTGATTCACTAACATAATGATCTACTCTCTTGCTCTCTCACTATCTTCAGTCCTTCTATCCAGCTCCTGCTCCTACCACCTACTCCAACCTTCTGTGTCACAGGGCCCTGCATCATCCCTTATATACTTCTGAGACTAGGTCCTTCTAGTGACTCTCTTGTGTCATTTTATTAACTCTTACTTTACTGGCATGTATAATAATACCACAGACAACAGTTTCACAGTTTCTCCGAACAACATAAAATGGCACACTTAAGGGGAACAGAGAATTCCGGAGAATGGGTGGAGTGTAGCGATAAAGAAAATAACGGACGGGAGGGGTATGAAGAAATTTGAGCACATGAATGATAATGTTAAATTGGAGACCTTTCTTTGGTGGACTGGGATGAAGATCAGAAATCAGAGAGAGGTGATGGGTGAGGAGGACTTTTGATGTGAAAGGCTAGGACAGCAGGTCATCAACTTTCCTGCATTTCAGCTCTTAAAATGTTCTGAAGTTCAATTACATAGATATATGATGCAGAGCTTATATTGTTCCCAGCACAATTAACTTAAAAGCTTATTTTTACGCCAACGATAGAATCTATTTCCCAGGTGTTTCGGGGAAGGGAGTGTGTGCAATTTGGCAGCAATCTGAATCACACATGAATTAAGCAATAACTTACATGGAGTGGCAATCAAACTGTACTTATATTAGTCTGGTGCAGCCCACCAGACCTTTTCGGAGGGGGTGCGGTTGGGATGGTAGTTGTTGGGCTGGGCTTGCTAGTCGGGGAATAGGTGGTTCACTCCGATATCGGACAGTCTGGTTGTCTCTGTATACCGGTATCAGATATTAGCCAGTCTGATTGTCACTGTATCCTGGTGTCAGATATTGGTCCAGTTTGCTTGTCACTGTATATATATATTTGTATCAATATTGGACAGTCTGGATCTCACAGTATATGTATTGGTATCTGATATTGGACAGCCTGTTTGTCATTGTATATATATTGGTATCAGATATTGGACAGTCTGATTGTCACTGTGTACTGGTAGCAGATATTGGACTAGTTTGGTTGTCACTGTATATGTATTGGTATCAGATATTGGACATTTTGGTTGTCACTGTTCACAGGTAACAA
Organism: Scyliorhinus canicula; assembly: GCF_902713615.1. Classification (NCBI taxonomy): domain Eukaryota; kingdom Metazoa; phylum Chordata; class Chondrichthyes; order Carcharhiniformes; family Scyliorhinidae; genus Scyliorhinus; species Scyliorhinus canicula. The sequence continues at coordinate 142,742,970 of NC_052149.1, forward strand.
ATATTGGTCTAGTTTGGTTGTCAGTGTATATGTATTGGTATCAGATAATGGACAGTCTGATTGTCACTGTATATGCATTGGTATTAGATATTGGACAGTCTGATTGTCACTGTATTTGTATTGGTATCAGATATTGGACAGTTGGAGCAACAGAGCTTATAATCACCGGAGAATCTGGGATCAAACAAGCACTGGTATGAGGTGGTTAGTATTCCCAGTTTCACGGAGTTATGAGGTTGATAGTTATTTTTTAACTGCCCTTATAAAGCCACTAAAAGTCACAAAGGAAACATCGCAGAGGAATAACCTACTTCTCAACTTGTTCATATCGTGTCCAAATCCGAGATCCATCTTTCACTCAGAGCGAAATTAGGTCCTTCAAGTCTTAACGAGTTTGACAGATGTAATGTGCTGCAGGAAGAGACATTTGATCTTTTAATCAAAGTGAAAAGCTTGCACAGCAACCTCCCTTTTCATTGAACAAATGAAATGCCCACTGTAACGATGGCCATGAGGATATCCATTGCCTTGATCTTGCCCACTCAGCTCTCTATGTTGTGTGGCATAGACATAAACAGAAAACAAATCATGGATTGTAAAAAAAAGGCGCCAAAGGGTCCTATTCAGTCAGATAATGAACAAATTCATGACTATGAGCCATTTTGATGGTGAAAAGATACCATGGGAGAAATTATGAGCAGCCAAATACATGCCGACAATCTTTGGCTTTTAGGAGCTTTGATGTTCCAAAAACATAAAGATAAGAACAGTCAACATATTTACTGATACAGTAGCCCTAATAATTCTGCTGCACCCAACTCTGAGAAACAGTCCTGGATTATTGAAGTGTGTCTTTTGAATTCTTCCAGTAATTTGTAAACATATGATAATTGCTTATGGTATCTGTTCCAAGGTATTTGTACTAAGTACATTGTTATGCTGAGTGTTTTGTAATATGTAGCAATTTGCCCTTGGTGCTCCAGGGGCTGAAAATATCCCTTAATCATGGTCGATAATAGGTCCCACCCAGCTCTAATTCATTCATTAGTGTGAATTCTGTAGGGGAACAATCAGCTCCTGGGGTAATGATGTTATGGCAGGACTGCACACTGTTCTGTTTGTGATCAAACTAATGATAAAGCTTGTATGTTTTTTGCTGAAATATTAACTAGTTCACCACCATACATATCAAAGCACTATCCTCAAGGTGACCCAGATCTATTTGGGGTTGGGTTTTCTTTTTACCGTTTTCCCCTCTCCTCTTCTGAAGACTGACTTAAATTGACACACAATTCTACAGGCGGCAGTTACCCAAATAGGGGGAGATTTTTCATGTGTCAAGTGAAACAGTGAATACTGGCAAACTATTCAATGCCAGAGGGCATCAGAGGCCAGTCCAATTTGGTTCTCACCCTGATGCGAGTGCCACAGTCTGACCCACAGACCCGCTCATACAGATTTCATTAGGAATCTTTCAATTACAATCAGGAGCACAAACCCTGGCTGGTCCTTATTTGCTTTTCTCCATTATCCAGCTGTAGCCAAAGTCAACTGTCGCTCCTCTACCACTTCCCGGGCTGAGATTGACTAATTCACACATCGGTGGTTGAAACTGGGAGCTTCCTGGTCTGCATGCCTCAGGGTCTAGATGCTCCTTTGTGATCCCTCCCATCTTTTGGCTATGATGTGGAGATGCCGGCGTTGGACTGGGGTGAGCACAGTAAGAAGTCTTACAACACCAGGTTAAAGTCCAACAGATTTGTTTCAAACACAAGCTTTCGGAGCACGGCTCCTTCTTCAGGTGAAGAAGGAGCCGTGCTCCGAAAGCTTGTGTTTGAAACAAATCTGTTGGACTTTAACCTGGTGTTGTAAGACTTCTTACATCTTTTGGCTAGGTAGTGGTACAGAGAATGATGGAAACCTCAGCTGGTCAGACCTACTCCTGCCTCCAGTGGACCTTGTTGGTTGCTCCTCCTCAACATCCCATATGTAATTGAGATGGTATCTCGGGACTCAGAAAGTAATCCCTGCTCCAGATTTTAGGCTGGAGTCTGGACAGGTTCAGAGGGGAATGGTTAAGTCCTGCCTCACTGGAACTCTACTCTGAAGGAAGAGCATCACAGTGAAGGTTGTTGTTCTCTTTTGGTGCCAAAGACCGTTCAGTGTACACATGAAAAACACTGAATCAGTGGAGTAAGTGATGCGAGAGAAGAAATGGGCCATTTTAAATGATGCCAATCAGCAGTGTTATCTGCTCTAACCTTTTGTACTCATGTTGCCCATAATCAAGAGCGTGTCATGTTGTGGGACCTTGGATGGTGTTTGTTTTAGTTGCTCATACCTGTCATAATATCCACACCATGGTACCAGAGAGCTATTAACTCTAACGAACCTACTTCGAGTGTATCTGCAATGAACAGCACGCAGCCATCCAGCGGCATGGAAAAGATCTAACCTCCTCCGCAACTCTGGATCTCCGGCAACCTCGGCGTCAACTGGAAAGTCTTCAAATAGAAGTTCCTCCTGTATATCGAGGCCTCCGACCTCGAGGCAGCATCGGATGCCCGAAAGATCGCGCTGTTCCTGTCGACTGCGGGGGATCACGCCATCCAATCTATTACTCGTTCAGATTTGCCGATGGCGAAGACAAGATGAAGTTCAAGACGGTTCTGCTGAAATTCGACAACCATTGCGACATTGAGGTGAATGAGAGCTTTCAACGGTTCATCTTCCAACAGAGGCTTCAGGGTAAGGATCCTAGCGCAGTCATGTAATTATGACTCGATGGCCGATTCCATGATCCGGGATCAGATTGTTTTCGCGGTCCAGTCCGACTCCATGCGGGAACAGCTCAAAATCAAACAGTTGACCCTATCCATCGCCATCGAAACGTGCGTTGTCAATGAGCATGCCAGGAATCGTTACTCCCGCATTGGGGCGGAAGAAAATGCAAAACTAGTCTCCCACGAGGCAGAGAGGGTGCAAGCCATCGCAAAAATGCAAGGCCTGAGCATCGAGGAGAGTGGCCGTTTCGCGCGCCACGACCGGGTGGACGACGAGGCCAAAGACCCCGATGCGCATGTGCGAACGTCGGCCAACCGCACTGCGCATGCGCGATGGCACACGGAATGCGCTGACGTCAGCGTCATGGCGTGTCCAAATTGTGGCTCCGCCCATTTAAAGCAGCAATGTCCACCCAATGGAAGGCGATGTCTACAGTATGGAAACCCTGGGCATTACGCGGACTTATGCAGGTCTGCTCCACCGACCAACAGCCAGCGATCCCAGCTGCAGCGCAGTCGTGTCCACTGCGTATAACAAAGCGTGCAGGATTCGGATCCCGATAGCCCAACGGACCCCAACGCTGACTGCCTCGAGTCTCCATACCGGGTGGGCATAATCGCCACGTGCTAGCTGGCCTCCACCGTGCCTGCAAACCGCCTTTCAATCCTCACTGTGGATCCTGATGACGAGTGCTGTGCTGTCGTCACGGTTAACCAGTCTCGCATCCGATTTAATTTGGACACTGGCGCATCTGCAAACCTCATATCACAGTCGGACCTCGACAGCATCCGAGACCAACGTAGCATTCTTCCAGCAGCCTGCCAGCTCCTTGACTACAATGGCAATGCCATAGCTGCCAGTGGATCATGTCAGATAGGTGTATCTCACAAGGCAATCAAAGTGACGTTACAATTCGAGATCGTCCAGCCTGACAAGGCATCCCTGCTCGGTGCTCGCGCATGTAAACTCCTAAATCTGGTCCAGCGCATCCATGCCATGTCCTCGACACCGGCGACTGCCTCGCCCAATGTAAATCTCCAGGCTGAGATAGACGACATTCTCACGCAATACCACAATGTGTTTGATGGAATGGGCACGCTCCCATATCGTTACAAGATATTGCTCAAACCGAATGCCATCCCAGTCATCTGTGCACCGCGCCAGGTGCCGGCCCCTCTCAAGGATTGTCTGAAATCGCAGCAACGAGAGCTCCAAGACCAGGGTATCATCTCAAAGGTCACAGAACCAACAGACTGAGTCAGCTCCATGGTCTGCGTCAAGAAGCCCTCTGGTGAACTCTGCATTTGCATTGATCCCAAAGACCTGAATCGCAACATCATGCACGAGCACTACCCGATCCCAAAGCGTGAAGAGTTAACCTGTGAGATGGCTTATGCCAAATTCTTTACCAAGCCGGACGCCTCCCATGGGTTCTGGCAGATACAGCTGGACGAGTCCAGTCGGAAGCTGTGCACGTTTAACACTCCGTTCGGCAGGTATTGCTACAACCGCGTGCCTTTTGGTATCATATCAGCTTGCGAAGTATTTCATCGCATAATGGAGCAAATGATGGAGAGCATCGAGGGGGTGCGAGTCTATGTGGACGACGTGATCATCTGGTCCATGACGCCCGAGGATCACATCGCTCGCCCCAAAAAAGTTTACCAGAGGATACATGAAAACGGCCTCCAGCTCAACTGGGCCAAATGCTCATTTGGTAGGTCCGCTATCAAGTTTCTGGGTGACCACATTTCACAGCAGGGTGTGCAACCTGACGCTGACAAGGTGCTGGCAATCAATGCCATGAAGACCCCAAAGGGCAAAAAGGCGGTCCTCCGTTTCCTCGGGATGGTGAATTTTCTCGGGAAATTCATTCCCAACACGGCATCCCACACCACAGCCCTCCGGCATCTCGTAAAAAAGTCGACAGTGTTCCAATAGCTTCCCGCACATCAAGCGGAGTTGTTTGAGCTGAAGGCGAAGCTCACCACAGCCCCAGTACTGGCATTCTTTGACCCAACCAAGGATACCAAGATATCCACTGACGCAAGCCAGGACGGCATTGGGTCGGTGCTCCTCCAGCGAGACGACCCCTTGTCCTGGGCTCCAGTGGCATACGCCTCCAGGGCCATGGCTCCGACCAAACAACGGTATGCCCAGATCAAAAAGGAGTGCTGAGTCTCCTGACAGGAATAGTCAAGTTTCATAACTATGTATACGGCCTGCCAAAGTTCACGGTGGAAACAGACCACAGGCCTTTAGTCCACATAATCCAAAAGGATTTAAATGACATGACACCTCAGCTACAGCGAATTCTTCTTCGTCTCCACCGATATGACTTCGATCACCTCTACACACCGGGTAAGGAGCTGATCATCGCAGATGCCCTATCCCGATCCATCACCAAGTCATGTGAACAGGGCGACTTCATTCGCCACATTAAAGCACAGGTGCAGCTGTGTGCCAGCAACCTCCCAGCCACTGATGAATGAGTTATACAAATACGCGAAGAAACTGCCAAAGATCCCCTACTGCAGCGCGTGATGAAGCACCTCGCCCATGGCTGGAAAAAGGGGCAGTGCCCCCAGTTCTTCAACGTTAAGGACGAGCTGACGGTTGTTGAGGGGATCCTTCTTAAACTAGATAGAATCGTCATTCCCCAAAGCATGCAAAACATGGTGCTCAGACAGATTCATGAGGGTCACCTGGGGGTCGAGAAATGTTGACGCAGAGCTCGGCAGGCAGTTTACTGGCCTGGCATCAGCCAGGACATTGCCAACACGGTCCTCAACTATACAACATGCCAGAAGTTTCAACCAGCTCAGCCCAAGGAAACGTTGCAACAGCACGAGATCGTGACCTCTCCGTGGTCCAAGTTGGGGATAGACCTCTTTCGCGCCAATGGACGTGATTATGTGCTCCTGGTCGACTACTTCTCCAGCTACCCGGAAGTGGTGAAACTGTCGGACCTCACATCCAAGTCCATCATCAAAGCCTGCACAGAGACGTTTGCCAGGCATGGGATACCACTCACGGTAATGAGTGACAACGGTCCATGTTTCTACAGCCAAGAGTGGTCCGACTTTGCACGATCCTACCACTTTAGTCATATCACATCCAGTCCCCATTACCCGCAATCAAACGGGAAGGCCGAGAAAGGGGGTCCATATTGTCAAGCGGTTGCTGTGCAAGGCTGCAGACTCAGCCTCGGATTTCAACCTGCCGCTATTGGCATACAGGGCAACCCCTCTGTCAACTGGTTTGTCTCCGGCGCAGTTGCTCATGAACCGCAACCTGAGGACGACTGTTCCAGCCATCCATGTTTCAGACCTTGACCACCTCACGGTGCTGCAGAAGGTGCAGTGATCCAGGGACCAGCAAAAGATCACGTATGATGCTCATGCCACGGATCTGCCTGTGCTGGTTCCAGACGATGTTGTTCGCGTTCAGCTGCCTGAGGGAGGTTGGTCAGCCCCAGCTATTGTTATCAGACAGGCTGCTCCCAGGTCTTTCGTTGTCCAAATGGCTGATGGCTCAATTTTGCGGCGCAACAGGAGGGCGCTGCGTAAAGTCCCCTGCCCATCGCCCGACCGCACTTCTCCGCATGTCATCATGCCTCCTCTGGATGTCTTGCACCACGAGGCCAGCGATCTGGCAGCGATCCCACCTGTCCACAAGACCACCAAGATGGCAGCCAACCCGCCTGCCCAGGTGCCGGCGTCCCCGCCTCCACTTCTGCGGCGATCAACGAGAATTTGTCGCCCACCACAAAGACTGAATCTATAGACTTAAATCTTGTAAATTTTGTTCAGTTTGCTCTGTATCTGCACGTTGAAACCTTCCCAAGTACATATGTTCATTCATTCCACACTTGTACATATGTACATACTTATGCATGCATATACAGCCATGTTCCTAAGTTTATTTTAAAAGGGGGAGATGTCATAATATCCACTCATGTATATCATGAGATGCAGACAGGCAGTGATTGACACACAGGATAACCAATGGACACACACGACACAGAACAACCAATCACCAGACAGGACGCCATCACTATAAAGCCCACAGGCATCAAGGCTCTCCCTCTCTCACAGGACGCGGCTAGGGAGATAGTCACAGTGCACAGGCCAATGAACATCATCACCATGTGATAGAGAGCTAGTCTGGTCAAGCCAGTAGGAGGTTATCAGTGAAGCACGATCAATTGCACGAAAGACTCAGATTGGTACAACAGTGGCTATATTACAGTCAGATGCGTGGCCTCCTGCTGCAGCTGGCGAGATGGCTGATCAGGAGAAGGTCACGCGTATTTATACGGCTCCTTGTGGGCGGAGCTAGCCGGCATGGGCTACCGACGAACCTGTAGTGCAGGTCCTACCTTACATCCCCTAATACAGGTGCACACAGTGTACCACCACATTCACCCCCTGTTAAAAATGAGTCCGGCGGGAGTGGCGTGGAACTATATACAGATTTACAAATAATTTACAGAGGGGAGGGAGGAAAAAAATATATGTCCATCTTGTAGTCTGTCCGGTGGTTTGACGGTTCGCTGAGAGCGACGTAGCGGTGATGGCGATGTCGGTGCTGGCGGTGTCGATGACGTCGGTACTGGCGGTGTTGGTGCTGGCCAGTAGTTGGATGACTCCAGGAGTGTGCCGAAATCTTCCTCGTCCACTAGCGTGGGCAGGGGAAGGAGGGGCGGACCTGGTGGGGCTAATGCTGGGAGCGCCGGGGGAGGGGAGGGTGGCGCGTGGGTAGGGGAGTGTGTGGGAGTGGAACCCGAGGGAGCCAGGTCCCTGAGCGAGACCGTATCCTGGCGGCCGTCGGGGAACTCCACATCGGCATACTGGGCGTTGGCGTGGAGCAGGTATACCCTGTCCACCAAGGGGTCCGCCTTGTGGAGTCGGACATGCCTACATAGAAGAACCGGTCCTGGAGCTGCGAGCCAAGTTGGGAGCTACACCCCGGATGTGGACTTCCTAGGGAAGGTAAAAACACGTTCATGGGGTGTGTTATTTGTGGCGGTGCACAGTAGAGACCGGATGGAGTGCAGTGCATCAGGGAGGACCTGCTGCCAGCGAGCGGCTGGGAGGTTTCTGGACCATAGGGCCAGTTGGACGGCCCTCCAAGCCGTCCCGTTCTCCCTCTCTACCTGTCCGTTTCCCCGCGGGTTGTAGCTGGACGTCCTGCTGGAGGCGATACCCCTGCTGAGCAGGAACTGACGCAGCTCATCGCTCATGAATGAGGGTCCCCTGTCACTGTGGATGTAGTCGGGGAAACCGAACAGAGCGAATATGGAATCAAGGGCCTTGATGACGGTGGCAGACGTCATATCCGGGCATGGGATGGCAAAGGGGAACCTGGAGAATTCATCGACTACACTGAGGATATATGTGTTGTGGTCAGTGGAGGGAAGGGGCCCTTTGAAATCCACGCTGAGGCGTTCAAAGGGGCGGGCCGCTTTCACCTTGAGCGTACTGTCTGGCCGGTAGAAGTGCGGCTTGCACTCCGCACAGACCTGGCAGTCTCTGGTGACTGTCCGTACTTCCTCGACGGAGTAGGGCAGGTTGCGGGCTTTGACGAGGTGGTACAATCGAGTGACCCCCGGGTGACAAAGGCTGTCGTGCAGGGCACGGAGTTGGTTTACTTGTGCGCTGGCACATGTACCTCTAGAGACAGCGTCTGGGGCTCATTGAGCTTGCCGGGGCGATACAAAATCTCGTAATTGTAGGTGGATAGCTCGATTCTCCACCGCAAGATTTTATCATTTTTGATCTTGCCCCATTGCGTGTTGTTGAACGTGAAGGCTACCGACCGTTGGTCATTGAGGAGAGTGAATCTCCTGCCGGCCAGGTAATGCCTCCAATGCCGCACCGCTTCAACGATAGCCTGGGCCTCCTTTTCAACAGACGAGTGTCGAATTTTGAAGGCATGGAGAGTGCGGGAAAAGAATGCCACGGGTCTGCCTGCCTGGTTTAGAGTGGCGGCAAGGGCGACATCTGAAGCGTCGCTCTCTACTTGAAAGGGCAGTGTCTCATCTACTAAGTTCATCCCGGCCTTGGCTATGTCTGCTCTAATACGGGCGAAGGCCTGTTGTGCCTCGGCCGTGAGGGGAAATTGAGTGGAGTGTATAAGTGAGCGGGCCTTGTCCGCGTAGTTTGGGACCCACTGGGCATAGTAGGAGAAGAACCCAAGGCAGCGTTTGAGGGCCTTGGGGCAGTGGGGGAGGGGGAGCACTATGAGGGGGTGCATGCGGTCAGGAGCGGGCCCCAGGAGACCGTTTTGGACTACGTAGCCGAGGATGGCTGAGCGGTTGGTGCTGAACACGCACTTCTCCTTGTTGTAGGTGAGGTTGAGGAGAGGTGTGGTGTGGAGAAATTTGGCAAGGTTGGCGTCGTGGTCCTGCTAATCGTGGCCGCAGATGGTGACGTTGTCCAGGTACGGAAACGTGGCCCGCAGTCCGTACCAGTCAACCATTCGGTCCATTTCTCTTTGGAATACCGAGACCCCGTTAGTGACGCCGAAGGGAACCCTAAGAAATTGATAGAGGCAACCGTCCGCCTCGAAGGCAGTGTATGGACGGTCCGATTTACGGATGGGGAGCTGGTGGTAGGCAGATTTAAGGTCAATCGTTGAAAAGACCCGGTACTGTGCAATATTATTGGCCATATCAGATATGTGAGGGAGGGGGTACGCGTCGAGCTGCGTGTACCGATTGATGGTCTGGCTGTAGTCCACAACCATTCTGTGTTTCTCCCCAGTTTTAACCACTACCACTTGGGCTCTCAAGGGGCTGTTGCTGGCCTCGATGATACTCTCCAGAAACAGCCGCTGGACTTCGGACCTGATGAAGGCCTTGTCCTGGGCGCTGTACCGTCTGCTCCTGGTGGCGACGGGCTTTCAATCCGTAGTTAGATTGGCAAAGAGGGAGGGGGGTCAACCTTGAGGGTCGTGAGGCCGCAAACGGTGAATGGGGGTAGGGGCCCGCCGAATTTGAGGGTGAGGCTCTGGAGATTACACTGAAAATCCAGACCCAGCAATAGTGCAGCACAGAGGTTGGGGAGGACGTAGAGGCAAAAACTGCTGAATTCTACGCCCTGGACAGTGAGATTGACCACACAGAAACCTCGGATCAAGACAGAGTGGGATCCGGAGGCCAGGGAGATCCGTTGGTTGGCGGGGTGGACCGCGAGGGAGCAGCGCCTTACCGTGTCCGGGTGGATGAAGCTTTCGGTGCTCCCGGAGTCCAGTAGGCAAGAGGTCGCGTGGCCGTTGATTTCCACTGTCATCGAAGCGGTGGCCAGGTTGTGAGGACGGGACTGGTCCAGTGTCATAGAGGCAAGCTGCGGGTGGTCATCCGAGGATTCAGATGGGGAGCGTCGGCGACCCGGATCCAGCGTTCCAGTCCTGTGGGGGAGACAAAATGGCGGCGATGGCGGCGTCCGGAGGACCTGTTGAGGAGAAGATGGCGGCACCCATGCAGAGCACGTTGTAGGGGTGGGGCAAGATGGCAGCGCCCATGGTGCGCCGTTGTGGGGACGGGGCAAGATCGCAGCGCCATGGGCTGCACGTGGACCTGGGGGAGAAGATGGCGGTGCCCACTGGGCGCACGTGGCCCTGGGACCAGAAGATGGCGGCGCCCATTGTGCGATAGGCTGGGGCAAGGAGGCGATTGCAGGCGTGATAGCGGCGAATGCGCGGGCCTGGCACACCGCTGCAAAGAGGCCCTTCTTACCGCAGGATTTGCAAGTGGCGGCGCGGGCTGGGCAGCACTGGCTGGTGTGCTTCTGCTGGCCGCAGAAGTAGCAGCGGGGACCCCCAGCGTGCGTGGTGTGGCGGGCGGCGTAGGCATATTGAGTAGGAGAGGCCCCAGCCGGGGGGGGGGGTCGTTTGCGAGGTCCAGGAGGTGTAGGAGGGGTGGACCGCACGGCGAGCAGGGTAGGATTGGACATTGCGAGATGCGACCGTCATGGAGAGCGCTAAAGCTTTCGTCTCCGCTAGGTCGAGCGTGGCCCCTTCCAGCAGTCGTTGTCGGATGGGTTCCAACGCAATCCGCGTCACAAATGCATCACGCATGAGGAGATTGGAATGTTCAGTGGCTGTGACGGCCTGACAGTCACAGTCCCATAAAAGTGGGATAAGAACCCGCCAGAAGTCTTCGATCGACTCACCAGGTAGTTGTACGCGAGTGGCGAGTACGTGCCTTGCGAAGAGTGTGTTTGTCTTCTGACCGTAGTTCTCTTTAAGGAGTGCCATCGCTTCCGTGTAACTTGGGGCGTCTTGGATCAACGGGAACACGCTGGAGCTCAACCTGGAGTATAGAACTTGGATCTACTGAGCTTCCATCGGCGTGAAGGGGTCGCAGCGTTGATGTAGGCCTCAAAACAAGCCAGCCAGTGATTAAAGTCCTTTCTGTCGTCTGGCGAGTGCGGATCCAGCTGCAGGCGATCTGGTTTGATCCTGATGTGCATAATGTAGAAAAATCTGACTGTAATAAATTGATGCACGATCAATTGTACGAAAGACTCAGATTGGTACAACAGTGGCTATATTACAGTCAGATGCATGGCCTCCTGCTGCAGCTGGCGAAATGGCTGATCAGGAGGAGGTCATGCATATTTATACGACTCCTTGTGGGCGGAGCTAGCCGGCAGGGGCTACCGGCGAACCTGTAGTGCAGGTCCTACCTTACATCCCCTAATACAGGTGCACACAGTGGACCACCACAATCAGTTAGGTTAATAGAGTGTCAACCCACAGCAGATTATGTACAGCAATCAACAGGTTCAATAAAACAGTGTCGGACCATCTCCTGTGTCGGAAGCCTGTTTCTCGTTTTACTGCATCCAGTTGCAGTCGTGTTAGACCAACACAGATAACACATCAATACCAGTCATCCTTATCCTCCTCCTCTGCCTCATTGGGAGGTGCACTGCAGGTGTTGAGTTTGCAGTATTTGGAGTCAAACCTTGCTCTGGTTAACCCATCACTGATGGGTTCCCACTCGATGACTTTGTTTTGTCCTTGCTCACAATGAGGGCCACACCACTGGCTTGTTTGTCATCTCTACCTGAGAAAAAGATGGTTGAGCCATTGCTTGTCACCTTCCGTCCTGAACCATTATATTGACACTAATAACAGGCATGCCCAAGTTGTACCTCTACATCTCTCTGATAACTTGTGTGGTTTTTAATGCTTCAACCATGGTGCGGACGTTCCTACTCCAGGATGGACTATTGTTTTGTGTTCCAGAAAACCCCTCATTGAGCTCCAGGCCTCCCTGCCTGTGCTTCCATCTGAAGCTGTCATCTTGCTGGCGTGTGGGCTGGAGTCCCCTATTGGGTCCCGAGCCGTCATTGTTCAATTTGTGCAATTTGTCACTATTTCTGTAACTTAATGTTATTTTACATGTTGGAATTCTTGCCGCATACCCAATCCCCAACCTTGAGGACCAGGTGCTGTGTTAGTCTGGGCCCTCACCTGAAATCTGCCCAACTTGGTTAAACCTTTCAGGGGCCAAAGCCCCACCGGTATACCTCCCAGGATCCCCATGGTTCTCAGGCCTCACCACCACAACTGCACACGGTGAAGACAGTTGCTGCTTAACCTGTTGAATATTTCCAGGATTTGTGTTTTATACCAACCACGCCTGCTGAAACAGTGAGAAATATATTTCAGATGATCTGGTGAAACCTTTCATAAAAGCAAATTACTGCGGATGCTGGAATCTGAAACGATAGGGAAAATGCTGGAAAATCTCAGCACGTCTGGCAGCATCTGTCGGGAGAGAAAAGAGCTAACGTTTCGAGTCCAATGACTCTTTGTCAAAGCTCGACAAAGAGTCATCAGACTCAAAACGTTTGCTCTTTTCTCTCCCTACAGAATCTGACAGACTTGCTGAGATTTTCCAGCATTTTCCCAGTGAAACTTTTCTGTGCTTTTATTCCATGGTCTCATTTGGAATAAACAGAAATTCATGTTGCACTTCAGCAATATTTCCACTGTCAATCCAATGGGAATGTTGATAGACCAGTCAAAGCAGGATACGGAAAAATATCCAGGTTAGTGCAAGATAATGAACAAATCAAATAAGAGAAGTCCAGATGTTTTTTCCATGAAATTCAATCATTCTTTCCTGCTATGATAATATGGAATTAGTTTATTTCAATACACCGTGAGCAGTAAACAATGACAATAAGGCAGGTTTTCCCCCTAAATTCAAATAAATCCATTCCCAAGGCTTTCCCACAGCCTTGATGGAAAAGTAGAAGATAGTAGCGGTTTGTTTTGTTCCTGGCTGTTTATGGCAGACAATGCGTGGCCACCAGATGCTTTGCTGGATTCTCACACAACATGTTGGTATTCCTAGCTGACAAGTGCAGTAGGTTTCGATTAGTGGGGAAATAGTCTGACCATTCTGCCAGATAATATTCTCCGATTTGGAGACATTCTTCATCTCATTGTTGGGCTTGTTTTATTTCTAGCAACTTGCTTTGAAGTAGCTGGTCTGTGCTGAGTGATTAAGGATGTAAATGTTTAACCTCCTCAATGAAATGTTAATCCTCTTGTAAGGTTTTTTCCAGCAGTATTTGTGACACGGTGTCTACCATTGTTTGAAACTTCCCTTTTACGTACTCTGTGATGGAGCCACATCTCATTAATCTTATTCTGAACTGTTGAATTCTGGACAGAATCTTTGCAACTTTTTTCATGTTCAGAAGAGTAACTGGTGGCTTATGGTCTGTTTCGATTTTGAAATGCAATCACATAATATAGTTTGAGAATATTTTTGCATGCCCACATTGCTGCCAATGCTTCTTCTTCTATTGTGGCATATTATTATTCTGTCTCCGTCAGAGGCATCGTAGACTGGTCTACGCTTGCTGCCTCTCTGCACTTGAAATAAAACTGTCCCCAGACTTGTAGATGTAGCATCTGCTACTACTTTGATCAGTAGTTCTGAGTCGTGCTGTGCCTAGATTTCAGAAGAGATTAAAATTTTGTTTAATCCTTTTGAAAGCATTTGCTGGTTCACATTCCAGCACCAGCGTTCACAGAGTATATAAAACAAGCCCAACAATGAGATAAAGAATGTCTCCGAATTGGACCATATTGCCTGGAAGGATGACCAGACTATATTCCCTGTCTCAACAGCAGTCCCAAAGGCTCATTGTCCTCTGCCAAATGTGCCAACTTGGTTAACCATCCCAAAGAATTTTTGAGGCTCAGCTATGTTTCTGGGTTGTGGAAATTCTCTGATCACCTTTGCGTTTTCTGGCTCAACTGTGATTCCAGTGGCTGGTACCATGTGAACTGAAAATGTGATCATAGGTTTGGCAAACTCACACTTTTCATTCAATGCTAGGCCTGCATCCTGCAAGACTTTTCATACTGCTTTAACTTTACAGCCGTGCTCTTCTCGCGTGGACCCATGTAGACGTATGTCGTCCACATGACATGTTGCTCCATCCCCTTCCTCTCCTTCTAAGTATGAGACATAAGTCTCTGGAAAACCTTTGGTGTAGATGCTATTCTAAAGGGCAATCTATTGAAACAATAATAATGATGGAAAGGCATTATAAATATGGTCAACTATCTGGATTCTTAATCCAGAGGCAACTGAAAAAACCACTGTTTGCATCCAGTTTGGTAAATAAAGTACCTTTGGCTGGTTTGGCAAGGCTCTCATCCACTGAGGCCATCCGGTGAACCACGCATTCCACAGATTTGTTTAGTTGAGTTGAATCCACGCAGCTTGGGATCGTGACCATTTGTGAACACCATTTTTTTGCTGTAGTGAGATAACCCTTTGTTGCTGCATCTACAATTTCACCCTTGAATTTGTCCAAGAAATGAAATGAAAATGAAAATGAAAATCGCTTATTGTCACGAGTAGGCTTCAAATGAAGTTACTGTGAAAAGCCCCTAGTCGCCACATTCCGGCGCCTGTTCGGGGAGGCTGTTACGGGAATTGAACCGTGCTGCTGGCTTGCCTTGGTCTGCTTTCAAAGCCAGCGATTAGCCCTGTGAGCTAAACAGCCCCTTAGCTAAACTTTCCTCGGTGTAAAGAGGCACATTGGTTTAGCATCTGACTGGATGTTTATATGGTATTCGGTCTTAACTTCCCAAGCCCTGAAAACTATTTTGGAAATTCATTTTGGAATGGACTGCTGTAGTTCACATCCGCAGCTTTACCCACTTTATTGTTCAAATTCCATTTTAGGCATGCCTTTCTGCTTAGTAAGAGCACTCTAAATTTTGAATGATATAGTGAGATTCGACAATTGCACGGTCTTTAGATTTCAGCTTTGCTATGAGTCGCACCAGGACCTTGTAATTTGATAGATGGGGATTGCAATTGAATCTGTTTAAGCCATTTGACTTCATCTGATAAAACAGAAACCCCTGCTGCTGTATCTAGTTTTATACTCTGTAAAGTGTCCCTTTATTTGAGTTTAATACTCAATTCTTGTTTGCAGTATAATTGACCTCCCCAGGAAGGTTTAGTTCCTTTGTGTGTGGTTCTTCTACTTCTTGTATGTGACTCTGTTTTGAAATTTTCTCCCTCCTTTTGCAGGCTATCAGCATTTTCAAGCAAGAAACTGTTTTGAAACGGTATCTTTTCCCCATGGTTGTGGCACTCTACACCTACCCCCACCCCTACACCACACCAAACCGATGGACATTCTTATCACCTGTGTGGTTTGTTCCTGCCACACCTAAGACATTTCAAAATGGCGGTTGGCGCACTTTTCCCTGTTTTGGTCTGCTCTCTCTATTATGGTAAACAAATGGAATGGTCTCATTTGGTATTCTTCATGGGAATGCTCATTCTTCCCTGTGAACAAATGACCACCTCTGAGAATTTCATTGTCACGTGGGGTGCAGTGCAGCTACTCAAGGAGCCGGGCCCCCAGTATCTTATCAAGCTGATAAATGCGGCCTTTCCGGCAATGGCCAATCTTGGGAACAAACAGTAATGAAAAGTAAACCACAAGACGATTTCGATCAAACACTCACATTTTGAGTAGAATTCTAGATTTAGACGATTCTCCCTGGCCACCCTAAGGATAGCCAATTTGTGGAGAAACAAACTCTCAAAAAAGGAGTTTCTACATGACACAGTTTTCTCTCTCTCTCTTACTTGTCAAAAGATATATGCATTGTACACAGAAGAAATAGCATTAGTGAATCTATTACTCTAAGGGAAAGCAAAAAAAAATCATATGAAGTATAGATGGTGCAAATAATATGCTAGGAAGCAACAAGATTTGAAGGGATTAAAATAATCTACAGTTGAGGAAAAAGGCTATCATGCCCATTCCATCCAGATCCCATCTCTATTATTCTAGAGTCCACGGGCTGGATTGTCCGTTGCGAGTCCGCCCCATTACCACTGCTTGCGAGGACCGAGAATTCGGTGTGTCACTCGCTGGTGGTGGAAGCCATCAGAAAGAACCAAACAAGAGGAATTAAACTTCATTGAAGAAGTGAAAGAATATACATTCCTAATTAATCAACAGTTACCGGCCACTGCAAAACATTGCAGGAACTAAAACAAGCACAGCAGCAAAATGATGAATGTCTCTAAATAAGAGAATATTGGCTGGAAGGATGGCAAAAATATATCCCCCTATAACCCGCTACTGTGCCAATACTTTGAACAGTGCAAACACCTCATAGTCATTGATGATTTATTGGTCTTCAGTGAGAGAATAGTCATACCAAAAACAAGATGACTTAATATTCTTCAAAGGCTTCACCAAGGTCCCTTGGGGATAGCAAAATGCAAGAGCCCAGCATTTAGTCTGATGGCCAGGCATTCCTTGTTCTATAAAATAAATGGAGCCGGATTCTCCATTGGCCGTCGCCAAAATTAGGAAAGGCAATTGGGAGGAGAATATATTCTCACACCAAAATGCGGCAGACGCCGATTTGAAGCCAAATTGCAATTCTCCATTACCTCGGCAGCGGCGCCAATGTGTTCCGAACACACATACAATAAACACCGTTTGCATGTCATTAGTGGGCCCAACCGGGTATTCTCCGGGGCCTCCGCAATGCTCCACCTCCAATGGGCTGAGTTCCCGACGACGCGGTTCACTTGTGTTTTTTAAATCGTGAAACCGGTGTGGTGCTGAGGGAGAGAGAGGGCACGGAAAGTGTCCAACAGCGCCATAGTTTTTTGACAGTTGTGCTGCTGGCCAGGGGGCTTCTGTCAAGGACAGGGGGGGGGGGGGTAGCGGGGGGTGGCCAGGAAGTAGGCTGTGGGGTGGGGGTTAGGGTTAGGGTTAGAACACTATTGCCGCAGCTGGCAAGGCAGACATGCAGCTGCACATGCTGCTAACAGCCCACTTTGACTTTAGTGCCATGGGTCGTATAGGTGTCCCCCTAGGGCACCCCCCCCACCCCCACCCTCCCCCCCCCCCCCCCCCCCCCCCCCCCCCAGGTGCCCTCTGGCCCCAGCCGACCCATTAGCTGTATCGGCGCACTCCAGCACAACCAGTGCCATCTTGTTGGCTGGGATAAGTTTGTGTGCATTGTAATGTGTATATGCGGCTGCAACTTGTCAGCCTCGTGAGTGCCAATCGCAGACCCGGCGAATCCCTCACCGTTTTTCATTGGAATCGATTGTGTCCCACCCGGCCCCGGTGCTAGCCCCTTAATAGTAGGGGAATCGGTCCAATTGTGGCGGCAGTTATTCTGTAGCGGAAATCTATGAATTCTGCTTTGGCATCAACAATTAGTCGCAGAAAAGGAGAATCCCACCCATGGTTTCTAATTGCCTTACATGTGCAATAAACCAGCAAAAGCAAAAATAACCACAATCACCATCTATTTTGTATCAGGGCCTTGGCGGCGCTTGGGAATGGACTCATTTAATTTTAAGGGGAAAACATTTCTTATTATCATTAAACATGACTCAAGGTGAATTGAAGTAAACAGATTGCATAGCATCATTGTGGAAGCAGTCATTCAATCACTGAAGAGAATCTATATTGGGCAGCACAGTAGCATTGTGGATAGCACAACTGCTTCACAGCTCCAGGGTCCCAGGTTCGATTCCGGCTTGGGTCACTGTCTGTGCGGAGTCTGCACATCCTCCCCGTGTGTGCCTGGGTTTCCTCCGGGTGCTCCGGTTTCCTCCCACAGTCCAAAGATGTGCAGGTTAGGTGGATTGGCCATGATAAATTGCCCTGAGTGGCCAAAATTGCCCTTAGTGTTGGGTGGGGTTACTGGGTTATGGGGATAGGGTGGAGGTGTTGACTTTGGGTAGGGTGCTCTTTCCAAGAGCCGGTGCAGACTCGATGGGCCGAATGGCCTCCTTCTGCACTGTAAATTCTATGAGAATTACACATGGTCTTCCAGACATTGTAGCATCAAACCATGGGCCACAATTCAGTAATGATTTATTCCAATCTTTCGTGAAGGATTACGGATTTGTTCATCTAACCAGTTCACCCCATTATCCTCAAGCAAAGGAAGAAGTTGAAAGTGGTATGAACCATCAAGGATTTGCTGAAGAAGAATGAAGACCTTGGGCGGGATTCTCCGACCCCCGATGGGTCGGAGAATCGTTCGGGGCCGGCGTTAATCCCGCCCCCACTGTGTTCCGAATTCTCCGCCCCCTGAGATTTGGCGGGGGCGGGAATCGCGCCGCGCCAGACGGCGGGCGCCCCGCAGCGATTGTCCGGCCCGCGATGGGCCGAAGTACCGCCGCTATCAGGCCAATCCCACCGGCGGGACTCAAAACACCTCACTGACCGGCGGGATTGGTGGCGCGGGTGGTCTCCGGCGTA
The DNA here is from genome assembly GCF_902713615.1 of Scyliorhinus canicula. NCBI lineage: Eukaryota > Metazoa > Chordata > Chondrichthyes > Carcharhiniformes > Scyliorhinidae > Scyliorhinus > Scyliorhinus canicula. Next base: position 142,761,560 of record NC_052149.1, read on the forward strand.
CTGGTGGGGGGGGGGGGCGCGGGGCGATCTGACCCCAGGGGGTGCCCCCACAGTGGCCTGGCCCGCGATCAGGGCCCAACGATCGGTGGCGGGCCTGTGCCGTGGGGGCACTCTTTTTCTTCTGCCTCCGCCATGGCCTTGACCATGGCGGAGGCAGAAGAGACCCCCTCCCCTGCGCATGCGCCGGTATGACATCATCAGCTGCTGACGCTCCAGCGCATGCGCGGACTTACGCCAGCCGGCAAAGTCCTTTCGGCCCCGGCTGGTGTGGCGCCAAAGGCCGTTCACGCCAGCCGGCGGAGAGGGAACCGCTCCGGCGCGGGCCTAGCCGCTCAATGTGAGGGCTTAGCCCCTAAAGGTGCGGAATTTTGGGCGGCCAAACGCCGGAGTGGTTCATGCCACTCCGACACGCCGGGACCCCCCGCCCCGCCGGGTAGGGGAGAATCCCGGCCCTTAATCTTGCTCTTCCGAGTTATCGAACTTCACCATTACAAAATTGGTTTCTCACCATCGGAGTTACTGCCAGGAAGATTAAGAACACAACTTCCATCACTGGCACAGTGTTGCTCGTTCTGGGTGAGTGTGCTTAGCACTCAATTTGGCTCTGTTTCATTACTTAGCTTTGGAGTCGCCAGGTATCGTTAAGATACCGCCACAAGTTTCAAGGTCAAGTTCAAAGCAATAAAACCATACACCAATTAGTAAGTTCAAACAAATGAGTTTATTATAATACAATTATAAACTACTCATGCACACGCTAAGATGACTAAACTATTCCTACCACTAAATAGACCAATACTTATCTGAATAAGGAACTGCCGGATCAGGGGACAAGGGCCTCTTGCTCTGCACTGGGTCCGCAGACTTCAGGTTGGTACGGGTTAAAAGGGGTCAGGAGTGTCTATCTCTGGTAGCGATCGTTGTGAGACACTTACTTGCTGGCGGCTGCTGGCCGAGCCTCTCCTCTCTCTCGGTCAAGATCTTCTTCGGTAAAGGCTGGTCGAGAGGGCTGGTCAAGCGAGGAGGGCTGGTCAAGAAGAATGAACTAAGGTTGGGACCTGTCTTTTATAGGTCCTAGGGCTTCGCACCCTTTTGGGCGGACGCTCTATCTGCTGGGGATCGACTGGGTCTCTTCCCAATCGATTTGTTTGAATCCCCCCAATACTGAGGCTGTCCCTCGGCTACTGGGCGAGCCTTCAGGTGCTTTGTCTTCGAACCCCACTGGTGCCGGGGTGTCTGGTATCCCATACAATGTTGCAATCACTTCCCTATTTGTGTCCATTGTCCCTGGGATCGTTCCATTACTATGTTAACTATCCCGGAGATTGCCTCATTAGTATGCAGAATGTTCATTTCGGTGCTGTCTGCTCTCTCAGCAGACAGAATACACAGTGGCTTGTTGCAGCCTGCTTGTGCTGCAAACTTTGTCCATTTTACCCTGCAAGCTTTGCGTTCCTCCATTTTGTATTGAGGGAATGGCCAACTTCGGTGGCTACAACAGCGACTTAAACCCAATATCACCACCAATGACCTCAAGAATGTAAAACAGTGTGAGGAAGAACAGAGAAACAATCAGGCTCAGAACTTTAGCCACAAGCACAGAGCACGTGAGATGCCAGTGTTAAGGTCCGGGGTAGAGTAAGGATCTGAGACCAAGAGAGAGCTGGCACAAGGAACCCCACAGGATCACACAGGATTGAGACAGACCAGGGTACCATGAGGAGAAAGCCTTGACATCTTTGGAAAGAAGGCCAACAGACACTTGGGCTTACTGCTCGGATCCTAAAGAGAAATAAGAAGTAAGGCAAAGCTTTGCAGACATCCAGGAGAAGAACACTCATATAGACAGAAGGGAGAGTGCAGAATATCCTTTATCTCAGAAAGAGATCCGAACAAGAGGCAGGAGATTCGCCAAGACACCCCACAGAGAGTCTCAAGCAGCATGCTTTGGGAGAATAGACAAGCCCCAAAGAACTCTGTCTGGACCCCAAACAAATGACAAAGCAGTTTGTGCAGCCAATATCAGAGCCGATTAGTGCTGGGCCGCACGCAGCAATCAGCACAAATTCAACATTCTGGCTGCAGCACGATGAATGGGCACGATTTAATCACGCATCCCAATCCCTTCAACAATATCAGGGTCTTCCGATTTAACCCTGTATGCATTAATCTGTTTATTTCAAATGTGCTAATGCTCTCACTAAAAGGTGGATAAAATAATGTCACGCGAATGTATTAAATGCTTTGTATTTAAAAGCACCAGAAGTAATTTCAAGTTTTAGAGGTCCTATTATCCCATTCAACACAGGACTTAAAAACTCTCAAACATCAACCTGCTGCTGGCCTTATTGGGAAGCGTTTACAAATCATAATGTCACTCTCCGCTAATGAGGACTAACTTTTATTTGCAGCAAAATATTTGGCCTAATTCTACACAGATGCTGCCAACAGTGTGCCTCTCGCAGCCCTTCACTGCCAGAATCCATTCAAGGTGACTTGAACATTAACACTCTCGTTCATTGTTTAAAAATGCATCAACATTTCATAAGGCCAAAAATTTCTAAAGGGGGGATAATAGAATTCTGAAAAAGTCTCGATGCCACACACAGTCTTGTGCCTCGAATTTCTATTGAGAGTCCAAAGAACACAGAACCAAGACTGTTGTGCATAGAATGAAAGGTACCTGTGAGACTGTAGCCCACTCGAAATCAGATGACAGGGAGAAACCCTCAGTGGTTTATGAGTATTATCTGAGTTCCCAGGTTGGTTACAAGCTTTAACCACTGCAGGCATTGGTTGTTTCAAGTAGGATACACTGCTTTGATTGAACTGAAAAGAAGGCATGAATAGTTTGAGATTCAGCTAAGTTACTGCCAACTGACAGCTTTCCGCAGTGTTGCTTATGATCTGAAGAACTTGAAGGAAGATTCTTGATGATGCAAACATGCAACATCAACAGATGACTGACAGAACGATATGCACATATTTTTCATATTTCATTACACTTATTCATATTATATAGTGCCGTAAGTACTATTTTAATGCCTAATCTCTAATCATAACTGACCCTATGTATGATAGTTTAAAGAGGACCTAATTTATGGCTCACGGATGCTCAGTCTGGACTTTGAAAGCCTTTTTTAAACAAGATAATGATTCAACTGAGAGATGCTGTAAACAGCCGGAGGAATGGTTCAAATGTGTTGATTCACTTGTCTTTTGTGAATTTTGTGCTCAACACGGAGGTTGATGTGCTGAGGCCGAATACTAAACATTGCCAGCGCCATTATAGCCTGGTTAGGCGTAGATTAGAGATCCCTCTAATCAGAACAGTAAATCTGTATAAAACGTAGTAAGACCACAGATGGACTACAGTCTGTAAGTTTAAAGTCCATACTATAGAATGGATATTGAGACACCAGAGAGGATGTAGTGCTGATTCACTAAGGTGCTTTCTGATTTGAGGAAATACTAATTGGAGCTTTTATTTTCAACAAAGGCAATGATGGGATGATTTAATGGAGATGCTTAAAATTATGAAGGCAAGGGACAGATTAGATAGAAACAGTTTGTTTCAGGAATCTAGAACAACCAGGTAAAGCTCCAGTTTAAATATAGAACATTTATGGCAAAAAGCAGGGGAAGCATGTTCACTCAGAGGGTTGTAAGGCTGTAGAATGCCACTATCAAAGGTAGTGACTGAAGCACAGATCATTGGTTCAAATTTATGGCATCCCAGGGGTGCAGGTTGGCAGGCAGGGGATGGGCTATAAAATGGAGCTCCATGTCAGTGGCACTGTTTCCCTGCACCTGCCATCCACATCTACCCTCCTGCAATTTTACCAATGGTGGGGTAGGGAGTTGTCAGGCACCCCATTCACTCTTGCGCCAATTGAGGCCGTTATGTGATCAATTAGTGACCAAGTAAGGACCTCCTCTCACTGGGATTTTACCCAGTTTCACTGGACAGGCTGATGGGGAGACAAGAGGGGGCGGTAACTCCATTACAGCCCCCTTTGCCACCCCAAGGAACTCCCCGCCTGCATTTCGCTTCTCTCCAAATCCCAATCTGCCTTGGAACCTCCACACAACTTTGCCCCCACTCCTCTCCTTCCCTCCCGTCCACTTCACCAGGGCCTGCCAACCTGGCCCTGGCAAGACCCCAGGCATACCTTGAAGTCTGGCTCCAACACACCACCCATTCCTCTGAGACTTGCTGCAAACCTAGTAGTGGCCCCATCTCCCAGAGGCACTGCTGGGTCCAGAGAATTGTTGGCTATTTGATTGCAAGGCATCTCTCAGAGATGGGGCTTTGTCTCCGATGGGGTTCGGAGGCCCCAGTCTCAAACTAGTTGAGTGGTTGCAAGTTGAGCCAGTTAAAGCCTGGGCAGGCTTGACCCAACCTGTTATGCTGGGAGTGGTGGTGTAGGAACCACACCCCAGCATAGAAATTCAGCTGCACATCAAGTTTGAAGGTTGGCTAGATAAACTGGTTGAAGGAAAGGAGCATAGGTAGTGGTGTAGTGGTATAGTCACTGGACAAGTAATCCAGAGACCCAGGGTAATACTCTGGGAACCTGGGTTCAAAACTCAGCATAGCAGTTGGTGAAATTTGAATTCAGTAAAAATCTGGAATTAAAAGTCTGAAATGACCATGAAACCATTGTTGATTGATGTAAAAAAAAACATCAAACATTCTAATATCCTTACCTGGTCTGGCCTACATGTGACTCCAGATCCACAATAATGTGGTTGGCTCTTAAATGCCCTCTGACTTGGCCTAGCAAGCCTCAGTTCAAGGCAATGAGGGACGGGCAATAAATGCTATTCAGCCAGTGATGCTCAGATCCTGCGAATAAATAGAAAGAAAATATTAGACACATGAGATTAGGGGGATTTATTGGTTAAGTTGGTATGCTTTCTAGGTATATATTCCTATCCCTCAAAAACATGTCCCAGAACAACCTCTGAAAAGCATCCTCTAATTTTTCCATTTATTCAAACAGTTATCCTGTGACCTCCCTGAGTGAAATTATCCATAGATACCAAATTAGCTCAGCTCTACATGAAAAGCTTGGTTTCCTTTGGCAATCCCTTTCATCCCATAAGAAGCCTATGACTAAATATGGATTGACAAACAAACTTTTACTGCAGTGAAAGTTACATCAGACAATTTTCAATAGACTTTTGGGCAGAAGAATGTTTGAATAGCAGGTTAGACTGCCTTTGATAAATGAAAATGCTTTCCATGTTGTCCTGACCAATAGGTCTACAAACTGCAAAGAATAAAGCAAAATAATCTTTGGTGATCCTATTTGGGCAAGTGATTACTTCATCACTTTCTTCATTTCTATCAAGTATCGACCACCTAAGAACTGTAAGTGTTATTTTGTACTTCAGACCAAACGTAAAAGCTGAAAAGTTTAAATAAAGTTCCTTCAAGACTTAATTAGTAAATGCTCAGCCTGTTATGGTGCTGAACCTCAAAGTGCAGTAGGAGTCCAGGTTCAACCCTTGGACTGTATTGGCATAGCTGATCTAGGAACCCAAGACAGTTAGTGGTCGCTGGAGGTGAGACAGGAATGCTCTCCCAAAAGGTGAGTGAATAACTGGAGAACACAAGGGTGCAACAGACACACAATAGGCATAATGCTCAAGTGTCTACCTCTGGACACATGAAGCTCAATGGCAGGTCTAGTTGGAAGAAGAAAATGGGAAGCTGTTAACCCTTAAATGTATTTGTTCTCTCATGCAGGTCAAAGCATTTAGAGGTAGAGAGGTCCAAATGCCCCCACTTCTCCTTATCCTGTATTGTTCCTTGGCAGCAAATACCGCAGCCTCGATGGCATCCTGGCAGCACTTCGCCGAAAGGGTTGGAAAATTCCCCCCTTCTATCATCATTCAGCAATTCCCTGTGTGTACCACCCTCTCTAGCATGATACACTGGCTGTCTCAATGACTGACTGAGGCAGCAAGCATTGAACTCTTGTTTCTTTGCTACCTCCTTCAACCAGGCGAGGCTCTGAAGGGCCATGGTTCCCGTGCATTATCAGTAAAATCAGAAATGCACTGTAAAATTACAGTTGATTGGTCTTTTTTACTTGCTCTCCCACTGTGTTGACATGTGGAGGCTGCCTTTCTTGTCAGTTGCCATCTCAGTAAATCTCAGAAACAACGTGAAGCAGTCTGTCAGATTTCTGGTCCCACGTTCCAAACAGCCCTGTAAAATTCAGCCAATAGTTGGGGCCGATTATTCAGGGGTGCTAGCCCCAGGCGCAAATTACAATGGCATGTTGAATCAGGTGTGAGGGCCAAAATGCGATTCTCGCCGGGTATCTCCTGGCCCACTCCATCAGCCCCGATTAGGTTCCTGCCAACCCCAATAAGGTTCTCATCCAGAGTGGGTGAGAGCATGCAAACTCCTAATTTACATTAATTGTAATGTAATTATCGGGAAGGAAATTTGATTCATTGGCCTTCTGGGATAGTCCTGCCATTTTAGCATGACAAATTGGAGTGAAAAGGTTTCCCTCTGATTTGTTGGAAACCTTTGATGTCTTTTCAGCATGATAATGTCAAAGTTCTATCAGTTGGAGGTGACAGTGTTCCCTTTGGTGTGGTGGAAACCTTTGAAATGCTTTTTGCACATTCAATGTCATTCCCATTTAACATGTGCTGTCCTCTGGCAAGCCCAAAAGCTTTGAACTGCATTGTTTACATTCCATTTTATGGTTCATTACCTTTTACAAACCTCTTGATTGACAGGTACAGGCTATTTCAAAGGAGGGCTAGCTTTGTTTATTTTTATTGCTCTTCACAGTCCATTAACTTTGAGGTGTTCTTTCAAACTACATTTTTTAAAGAGGCTGTTTCTTTGTTCTGAAGTGCTTCCTAGAAAAAACAATTACTGTGTCTGAGTGCTGCCCCCACTTTTGGTGAACTGTTAAAAGCCTTTGACAAATATTTTAAACTCCAAGTTGTAGGGAATGCAGATTTTAAAAAAATAATATAACAACCCCAATAAAGCACCAAAAGGACAAAGAGATTCCAGGCGAGGAAGACAATACCACAAGATGGTGGCAATGCAATAAAGTTCACTAGCCAAAGTGTTTTATTGCAGATGAAAGAAGATGCTGAGAAGCAGCTGGAAGCAGTAAAATAGGGCTTTTGGGGACAGCACTGTGGGGCAGTGGTTAGCACTGCTGCCTCATGGTGCCAGGGACTCGGGTTCGATCCTGGCCCCTGTCGCTGTCCATGTGGAGTTTGCTAATTCTCCCTATGTCTGTAGGGTAGGTGATTGGCCACGCTAAATTGCCCCTTAATTGGAAATTCTTTTTAAAAGAGTGCTTTTTGAAAATGCCGACACAGTACCCAAACTGAAAAAGCAAATGCACCTTGGGGTGAGCATGTAGCTGTGAATAAAGGAAGGTTATCTGATGTAACCCAAAACCTGCAAAGCAATTTAGCTATTTTTGTGTCAAACCAAGTTAGAAAAACTCAACCAGAAATACAGCCAGGCACAACAGCAGGGGGAAAAGATACTCAAAAAGTTGCATCCCTCACAGACTATTTGAAGTATCAACACATGGCCTTAGAAAAAAACATGAAGAGTTAAAAAAGACTACTTCAGATAAAGCTGTGTTGGAACTACCAGTAGTGATAAAGCAATACACTGAAGTGCGCCCAGAGTTGTCACAAGGTCATCAAGAAAATAAACATTTGGAAAAACAGCAAATCATTCTTCAACAAACTAGTACAGTACCCTTCAGCAGCATGAAGAAATGTAGACTACTTTAAACAGCAGAATGGCAGGCCAGCAGAGCAAAGTCAAGGGGGTGCTGTTGAATGACAAGAAAACTCAAGATGATGTAATTAAGCTTCAAAAAGAGTATTGTCATGCTACAAGGCTGCCTCACTGGTTCAAAGTTTAGTCCTCTGGAAAATTATGAAGGGGAGCAAAATGTAATTAACATCACTTTAAATGAACTCAATAATCAGTTGACAGAAAAAATTCATCAATGTTCAATATTCCTGGAGAAAGACAAGTGGCATGTATAGGATAGAGACTGCAGAGCTGAAGAAAACCTGCTGCACATTTGGAAGAAAACTTGAGAAAACGTGACACTTCCAAAGATATACATGACAAAAAGTTTGTTAATGCGATGCATGGAAAAGGTGAATGTGTGGAGATAGTGATGAGGAAAGGTGCTGAGTTCAAAATGCAAAGTGAAAAACTGCAGGAGGAAAAGGAAAATATGAAGGTTGCTATGTACAGGAGCAACAAAAGTAAGAAATACGCAGCTCCAATTCAACAGCCAGAACCACTTCTGCAGCATTGCCAATTGAAAGGGAAATCTGTAGAATTTTTCAAGCCACAAGTGGATACTGCAGCCTTGAGTAGCATAATTGCAGAAGTCTTTGCCAGAGTCAGACCTGCCTAACAGTAAAAACAAAATGAAGGACAAGGGGAAAACTCAGTCCCCGACAGAGAAAGAAAAAGTGCAAATAAGATTGGAGAATGTAAATCCGAAGTTGAAGATCAAGGAACTAGAAGGAAAAGTACTATTTGCCTCGAACTTACTGAAAATCATTAAGTTGTTGAAAATGATGTGGCTGAAATGAAAATCTGGAACCGACAATATCAAGACAACGTTGCAAGAGAAAGCAAATATTCTCATGAAGGAGCATGAACATGAAGTGTCTCAGAAATAATCAGCAGAAGTACAATTCCAGAATAAGAGCTTGAAGGTACCACATAGGAATTAGGTTCCACTAAGGAAAAGCTGTTGAGTGCAGAGAACAAACTTTCACGTATAAAAGATGAGTTTTCTTTTTTATTTAAATGTATTTTATTACAAACATGTATCAAAACAGGTTACAGCAAATAAACACCCCGGGAAACATACTTCCCAGCAATCAACTATACAATCTGTACAAATTTTTCCCCATTTTAACCCTCTTCTCCCCCCCCCCCCTCCCCGAGACGAACCGCTCCTCAAACACAGACACAAACATTCCCCCACCTTTTCTCAAACCCCCCCCTGCTGAGCCCCTTAACTCGTACTTTATGTTCTCTAACCGCAGAAAGTCATACAGGTCACCCAACCAAGCAGCTACCCCCGGTGGCAATGCCGACCGCCACTCCATTAAAATTTGCCGCCGTGCAATCAGAGAGACGAAAGCCACTACATTGGCCTTTCTTCTTTCCATGAGCTCAGGCCTCTCTGAAATCCCAAATATCACCACCAAAGTGTCCGGGTCCACTCCCTCCTCCACTATCCTGGCAAAGACCGCGAACACTCCCGCCCAGAATCTTCCCAACTCTTCGCAACCCCAAAACATGTGCGCATGTTCGCTGGCCCCCGCCCACACCTCTCACACTCATCTGCTACCTCCTGAAAGAACCCACACATTCTTGCCCAAGTCATATGCACCCTGTGCACCATCTTAAACTGTATCAGGCTCACCCTTGCACAAGAGGAGGTCCCGTTTACCCTACACAGTGCCTCACTCCATACTCCCCAATTGATCTCCATTCCCAACTCCGCTTCCCATTTCTCCTTGATCATCACCACCCGCTCGCCTCCCCTCTCCCCCAGCCACTTGTATATATCCAGAATTCTTCCCTCTCCTTCCATATCCAGAACATCAGTCACTCCACCAGGGTGTAACCTGGTAACTTGGGGAATCCAATCCAGAAATGTCTTGCAAAGTCCCTAACCTGTAGATACCTGAACTCACTCCCCCTCGGCAGCTCTATTCTCCCCCTTAGCTCCTCCAGACTGGTGAACCTTTCGTCCAAATACAGATTCCTCACCTTGACCAGCCCCACTTCCCTCCACACCCTATATACACTATCCATCCCCCCCCCACCCAGATTAACCCCATGATTCTCGCACAGCGGCGTTAGCACCGACATCCCTTCCACCCTAAAATGCCCCCTCAGCTGATTCCATATCTTCACCGTGGACTGCACCACTGGGCTCCCTGAATACCTACTCTGAGCCATTGGCAACACGGCCATCACCATAGCCCTCAAACTAGAACTCTTACAAGATTCTCCTCCATCCTAACCCACTCTACACTTACTCCTTCCCACCACCGCTGCACCTTGTCCACATTCACTGCCCAATAATAATGAACAAAATTCGGCAACACCAATCCCCCCCCACCCCCCCACCCCTGCTGCCTCTGCCTCTGTAGCAGGGTCCTCCCCACCCTCAGCACCTTCCCCGCCCATACAAAGTCAGAAATGATCGTGTTTACTTTCCGGAAGAAGGCCTTTCGTATAAAGATCAGGAGAGCCTGAAAGTTAAACAAGAGCCTCGGCAGAATATTCATTTTCACCACTTGAACCCTCCCCGCCAACGTTAAGTGCAGTGTATCCCACCTCTTAAGATCGTCCCTGGCCTCCTCCACCAGCTTTGTTAAGTTCCACTTATGGAGCCCCGTCCATTCCCGCGCTATCTGAATCCTCAAATACCTAAACCTATCCCTCGCTATCGTAAATGGCATCCCTCCTAAATTAACCCACTGTCCCAGCTCATTCACCGGGAATACCTCGCTTTTCCCTACATTCAGTTTGTACCCTGAGAACTGTCCAAACCTCCCCAGCAGGCCCATAATCCTTCCCATACTCTCCAACTGATCCGAAACACACAGCAAGAGGTCATCGGCATAGAGCGACACCCGATGCTCCCTCTGTCCCCTCATAATCACTTTGCTGAGCCCCTGAGAACCATCGCCAATGGCTCTATGGCCAGCGCAAACAGCAGCGGCGACAGCGGGCACGCCTGCCTCATACCCCTGTGTACTCAAAGCTTTGTGAGCTCATATCATTCGTCCTCACCCTTGTCCTTGGTGCGACATACAGCAACCACACCCATGCCACAAATCTCGGCCCAAACCCCAACCTTCCCAAAACCTCAAACAAGTACTGCCATTGCACCCGATCAAATGCATTCTCTGCGTCCATGAACACCACCACCTCCGGTACCAGAGCTCTCGATGGATTCATCACCACATTCAACAGCTGTCTTATATTACTTGCGAGCTGCCTGCCCTTCACGAAGCCTGTTTGATCTTCTGCAACCACCCCTGGGACACAATCCTCCATCCTCCCCGCCAACAACTTTGCCAATACTTTAACATCCATGTTCAATAGTGATATGGGCCTATACGACCCACATTCCACCGGGTCTTTCCCCTTTTTCGGGATTAGTGTGATTACTGCCTACATCATCATCTCCGGCAACCCCCCATTCTCGAGTGCTTCATTAACGCCCCAACAGGTGTCGGAAAGATGAGTTTTATAATGCAAGAAATTAATTAACTTCAACAATCAGAAGCATCTACTAAGTATCATGAAAAATGCCTCGAACAGGAAAATAAATAACTATTGAATCAAAACAGTTGGTTGAATGTCAAATTAACAACCAGAACTGATAAAATGTTGGGATTTCATTGTGAAAAGAGCAATAAAATTCTTGAAATTTGGTTCAGTCTGAAGAACCATGGAAGATTAGATGGGAAGTATGGAAGAGCAATTCCAGTCTTTAAAAGCAGAAGGGGTAGAAAATAAATACGGTTGTACTGTGAATATATTTGGGTTAAAGCTTGACGGAGAAGTAGTAAAAGGGTGTTCTGCGAAGCAAATATTATATGGAACCGGGCAAACAGTGCCATCCACATTATGATGTACAGTTACATGATAATAGACTGTGTGCAGAGAGAGTCTGAGAGAAGTTGGCATGAAGGTGGCTAGTTAGGACTATACCTTGGAAATATGTGTCATTCTGAGTTGTTAATAAACACTTTTATGTTCAACCACACAAGTCTCCATATATCTTAGCGAGATGCAAAATAACCTGACAACAACTTGAACCTTGAATTCCTACCCCGCCCTCATTATACAGGCACTGCCATCACAAAGTGAAAATTGGCAAAAGCATCTCTCCTGCATTCATTATCCCAATCAACAAACATATCAGAGTTAGAGACTTCATTTGATTTTACAATCTTCTGATCAGCTACCGGATACTTTCAGAAATATCTTCCATCATTTCCTCTGTGGCTGATAATACCCGTTTCTTAACTTATTCGCCGAAAATGAATGATAATTAGTTGCCACGTCAAGTTTCCAAACAAATGCCGCCACAGGACGCAGTTCAGATGAACTCACAAGGACATGATGTAATACTATGTGTTGAGTTTCCCCTTGTTGAGCCCTTGGGCGCGATCCATGGCCACGCTACGCCAGAAAAGGCAAGAGCTGGCCAGAGTTGATTGGAGAAGGAGCCTCACAGGGAAGACAGTGGAACAGCAATGGCAGGAGTTTTTGGGGGTTATTCGCGAGGCACAACAGAAATTCATCCCAAGGAGGAGGAAACATGCTAAGGGGAGGACAAGGCATCCATGGCTGATGAGGGTTGTCAAGGACAGCAGAAAGGCTAAGGAAAAAGCATACAAAGTGGCGAGGATTAGTGGGAAACCAGAGGATTGGGAAGCCTTTAAAAGTGAGCAGAGGACAACTAAAAAAGCAATAAGGGGGCAGAAGGTGAAGTACGAGTGCAAGCTAGCTAGTAACATAAAGGAAGATAGGAAGAGATTTTTTTCAATATATAAAAGGTAAGAGAGAGACAAAAATAGACATTGGACCATTATAAAATGTGGCTGGAGAAGTAATAATAGGAAACAATGAAATGGCAGATGAACTGAATAGTTTGCATCAGTCTTCACAGAGGAAGACACCAGTGGGATGCCAGAGCTCCAGGAGAACCAGGGGGCAGAGGTCAGTGCAGTGACCATTACTAAGGAGAAGGTTCGGGGAAATTGAAAGGTCTGAAGGTGGATAAGTCACCTGGACCAGATGTACTACACCTCAGGGTCCAAAAAGAGATAGCTGAGGAAATTGTGGAAGCGTTAGTGATGATCTTTCAGGAATCACTGGAGGCAGGAAGGGTCCTAGAGACTGGAAGGTGGCTAATGTAACACCACTGTTTAAGAAGGGAGGGAGGCCTAAGATGGGAAATTATAGGCCGGTTATCTTGACTTCGGTCATTGGTAAGATTTTAGAGTCTGTTATTAAAGGTGAGATCGCGAAGCACTTGGATGTGCATGGTAAAATTGGACTGAGTCAGCATGGCTTTGTCAGAGGGAGGTCATGTCTGACAAATCTGTTATAGTTCTTGTGGTGAATATATTATGCCAATAATCCACCCTTGTATTTGTATCTGTGCTATGCTGTTGCCCATGTGGGCTCCTCCTATGGGCCATTGTATGGCATTATCCATAGGGGAACATGTTGGGGCATGTATGGGCTCCGCCCATGGTTCCTCCCCTTGAAGGGAGATATAAAGAGCAGTCGACCTGTAGGCGGTTCTCAGTATTGGATCAGTCGCAGGCAGGCACTGTTCTAAGTTGATTAAAGCCACGGTTTACTTCTACTCTTGTCTCAAGTGAATTGATGGTCGCATCAGTTCTTTGAGGAGGTAATAAGCAAGTCAGACAAAGGAGAATCAATGGACGTGATTTATTTAGATTTGCAGAAGGTCTTTGACAAGACGCCTCATAGGAGACTGTTAAATAAGTTAAAAACACATGGTGTTAAGGGTAAGATCCTGGCATGGATAGAGGATTGGCTGACTGGCAGAAAGCAGAGAGTGGGGATAAAGGGGTCTTTTTCAAGATGGCAGCCGGTGACTAGTGGTGTGCCTCAGGGGTCTGTGCTTGAACCACAACTTTTTACAATATACATTAATGATCTGGAAGGTGGTACTGAAGGCACTGTTGCTAAATTTGCAGATGATACAAAGATCTGTCGAGGGACAGGTCGCATTGAGGAACCAAGGGGGTTGCAGAAGGACTTGGACAAGCTAGGAGAGTGGGCAATGAAGTGGCAAATGAAATACAATGTGGAAAAGTGTGAGGTTATGCACTTTGGAAGGAGGAATCCAGGCACCGACAATTTTCTAAATGGGGAAATGCTTCGCAAAGCAGAAGCACAAAGGGACTTGGGAGCCCTTGTTCACGATTCTCTTAAGGTTAATGTGCAGGTTCAGTCAGCAGTTAAGAAGGCAAATGCAATGTTAGCATTCATGTCAAGAGGGCTAGAATACAAGACAGGGGTGTACTTCTGAGGATGTATAAGGATGGGCTCTGGTCAGACCCCATTTGGTGTATTGTGAGCAGTTTTGGGTCTCATATCTAAGGAAGGATATGCTCCTCCTGGAAAGGGTCCAGAGGAGGTTCACAAGAATGATCCCTGGAATTAAGAACTTGTCGTATGAGGAACGTTTGAGGTCGCTGGGTCTGTACGCGTTGGAGTTTAGAAGGATGAAAGGGGATCTTACTGAAACGTAAAAGATACTGCGAGGCCTGGATAGTGTGGATGTGGAGAGGATATTTCCGCTTGTAGGAAAAACGAGAACCAGAGGGCACCACCTCAGATTAAAGGGACGATCCTTTAAAACAGAGATGAGGAGGAATTATTTCAGCCAGAGGGTGATGAATCTGTGGAACTCTTTGCCGCAGAAGGCTGTGGAGGCCAATTCACTGAGTGTCTTTAAGACAGAGATATATAGGTTCTTGATTAATAAGGAGATCAGGGGTTATGGGGAGAAGGCAGGAGAATGGGGATGAGAAAATATCAGCCATGATTGAATGGCAGAGCAGACTCGCTGGGCCAAGTGGCCTAATTCTGCTACTATGACTTATGGTCTAAAAGCAGCTTGCCCTGGTGCAGTGTGGCTGATGAAAGCCGGTAGACCCCACTCCCGGGATCTACCTGGCTTGTGATGCCACACGAGATTCAACATCATTTAAAAATGGTATCCCGATCTCTTGCTACAGTGGGGAGTTCCAGCGAGTGAAACAGGCTATGTGTATTCTTGGCCGCACATTCCCCATTCAGGCCCCTTATTCAATGCGAGTCGTATTAAATAGTCATGTGTTTCTCGGCACTGCGAGCACCGGGAAACATGCAGCTAAACGCGCTCGCTTGGGGACTTTGTTTCCTTTTGGGAGAATCGGGCCCAGAGTGTCACAGCAGGTGGGAAAAGACCCCAACTGCAGCTTCCTCCACTCTATTGCTAGCAATCTTTTTAAAAATCCATGGGGCAGGTCCCACAACGTCATGCTGTTGCTGATTGACCTCAATCCACCAACAACTTATTCTTTTACGATCGAAGTACCATTTGTAAAGGCTGCCCCGTTGAACAAATGAAAAAATAGAACTCCTCCCCAACGCAAATCCCTGCCCCATGAAGGGGTGAGGCGGTGGCAGTGACATGAGGTAGTGCCAAGGAGCAGCCAGCGCATAACCCTCTTCCGCCGAGAGATGCACTCACCTGATCTCCTCTTGTGGGTCTGTCTGCCAGGCGCATGCCATGAGAGACCAGTCAACATTCAAGTTGGTGTGAATGGATAATGCAACGGGCTGGGGGGATTATCAGGTGTAGAGGTCTGATAATTAGATTTAAATTTATTCTATGCGTCGTTTGCAGGGTCAAAGACAATCACGATGGGTCTTCCCGCCAACGTAAAATGCTATTTGGTCTTCCCATTTCATTTTGTGCTCCCATTGCCATTCACGCCTGATACACTGGGCAGCACGGTAGCATTGTGGATAGCACAATCGCTTCACAGCTCCAGGGTCCCAGGTTCGATTCCGGCTTGGGTCACTGTCTGTGCAGAGTCTGCACATCCTCCCCATGTGTGTGTGGGTTTCCTCCGGGTGCTCCGGTTTCCTCCCAGTCACAAAGATGTGCAGGTTAGGTGGATTGGCCATGATAAATTGCCCTTAGTGTCCAAAATTGCCCTTAGTGTTGGGTGGGGTTACTGGGTTATGGGGATAGGGTGGGGGTGTTGACCTTCGGTAGGGTGCTCTTTCCAAGAGCCGGTGCAGACTCGATGGGCCGAATGGCCTCCTTTTGCACTGTAAATTCTACGATTCTATAAATAGGAGCCCAGAATCCCGGCCAATCACTCTAACTGAAATAACATGATTGGAAACTAGTCTGCAAAGTATTGTTTGTTAGACTTTATAAATTTGAACACAAAGTCAGAAACCCCATCGAGGCACATACCTCAAAACCTATTAATTCTAATTTGTCAATCATTAATACATGTTTTCGGAGGTATCAGGAATATATAATGTGTCATTATTTTATATACATTTTAGAAGATCTGTCTGGGGCAGGATTGCAATGTTAACAATGTCTGTGCCTTTAAGGTGACTGAAAGGATATCCTGTCAGGAATTGAGATAATTGTAACTGCTTATAAATTGGTGAAGCAAATTAAAGGTCCATAAGTTCCTTGTAAATTTAAGGCTCTCGCTCACAAAAGGTCAGGGTGAAATAGCTGCTCTCCTTTTGAATTTTTTTTGCCTCCAACAAATTGTAATGTCTGGCATCTGATATCCGGAGAATGATCAGTGAAACCTAACATCCAGAATGAGGGTGATCCACCAAATTGGTAGGTAAATAGCCAGTGAGAATCACGTAACATTTCTTATTATGCAAATAAATTGGTTTCTCAACATTAGTTGCGGACAAGAGAAGGTGGGCTTGCTGTAAAATTGGCAGCACAGATGCACTGCCTGTGAAAGAAACCACCTTATTTGAATTCCCACTGGTGGGGAGGCAGGACTGGGTACAGGAGCAGGCAGACTGACAGCTAGAGTGGATACAAAAGCACATTCCTCTGTACATGTATAGGAACTCAAGCATGTGGGTGACTCCTGGGAATTCCAATTGCTAACAGAACAGGAACACCTCTGGAGCTCTTGTTCAGGAAACAGCGGAGTATGAACTAGTCTTATGAAATATCACAAAATAGGCAGTGTTGAATCAGCCACTTGTTATGTGCCCCTCACGACACTCCGGCCCCCAACCATATGTTCAGTCCCATTGAGTTCACTGTGATCAAGATCAGCCGGAGGTCCATACGCTAAGTGCTTACAGTGTCTGAAATTCAGTCTCCACTGTACGCTCAATTAACTTGTTTTAGCCAGGCCTGTGGGAATAGACATTACAATTGGACCCAGTTGTCTTGGGTTAGGGAGCTATGGGATAAATACTCCTGTATCCTCATCCTCTTCTCCCTCATGTTTCCTATCCATTTCGTTTTTTTTGGAAAATGTACATCCGGGAGTGTAGTGGTTGTGACACTGGACCAGTGACCTCCAGATGTCTAGATTGATAAGCAGAAAATGTGAGTTAATATCTGACCACTGCAGCCTCTGCATCTGTACTGCTTTAAAAGATATGGAAATATTAAGTTAATATTGGCAAAACTGACAGTGAAGCGGACAGCACGATGTAAAAAAAATAAACAGTTCTTTGATGTTCTTCAGGGAAGGACACCTGATATCCTTACTCAGTAGGCCCATACATGATGCCAGTCCCACATCGGCACGTTCACTTTGAAGTCTCGCCAAGCCATGCAAGGGTAACGAGGGAAGGGCAATAAACGCTGACCTTTCCAGCAATGCCCACATTCTGTGAATGTAGTCACACAAAAAAAACGTCAGATCAGGAGTTGGAAATTCGAGCCTCGTATTATTTTCTTCACCATTTTGTTCCATTTTGTAGCTACATTTAAACATGAGGTCAAACCACAGGTTTCAGCACTGAGCATTCGGAGACACTGTGTGGATATGAGTGAGGACGACATTGAGCTCAACCCTGCTGCTCCCACAGTTGACAATTAGGAAGGACAGGAAGTTAAGAACAGGTGGAGGGGTAGCTTTGATAATTAATGATGGTATTAACACATTAGAGAGGGATGACCTAAATTCAGGAAACCACGATGTAGAAGTGGTTTGGGTTGAGATGAGAAATTATAAATGCAAGAAGTAACTTGTGGGAGTGGTGTGTAGGCCTCCTAACTGGAACTACACGGTGGGACCGTGTATGAAAGAATAGATATGGGATAACTGCAATAATCAGGGGGGATTTTAATCGATATATAGATTGGAAAAATCAGATAGGCAAAGGCAACGTAGATGAGGAGTTCATAGAATGTTTTGGGATAGTTTCTGAGAACAGCACTTCCTGGAGCCAACCAAAGAGCACCCAAGGTCCTGAAGGAAATGGCGAATGAGGTAGTTGGTGCATTGGTTTTAATTTTCCAAAATTAAAGATTAAGGAAAAGATCCATTAGATTGGAAGATAAAAAATTTCACTCCTTTATTCAAAAAGGGATGGAGACTGAAAACAGGAAACTATAGGCCAGTTGGACCAACGTCTGTCGCAGGGAAAATGTTAGAAGCCATTATCAAAGGTGTTATAGCAGGGCACTTGAAAAAAATCAAATCAATCAGGCAGAGTCAGCATGGTTTGCAGAAGGAAAATCATGTTTCATGTTTATCCAATTTATTGGAGTTCTTTGAAGGAGTCACATGTACTGTGGATAAAGGGATGTATTGTACTTAGATTTCCAGAAGGCATTTGATAAGGAGCCACATCAAAGGTTATTGCATAAGATAAAAGTTCATAGTGTAGGGTGTAATATATTGGTATGGTTAGAAGATTGGCTGGCTAGCAGGAAACAGACAGTTGACATAAATTGGTCTTTTCCTGATTGCCAGGATGTGATGAGCGGTGTGCCACAGGGATCAGAGCTGGAGTGGCTCAAGGTAATACTGCAGAGGCCTTTGGTATAACCAAGAGACGTTTATTGGAGGTGGCGGCCATGGAGTGAGTGGTCGCACACAGGGCAGCTCTGGCTCGAACATGTTGGTTTTAGCTTTTTTCACCAGCATATTCAGTTGTTTTTACAGAAAAATGGAGCAGGAAGTGTAAGAGAAGTGTGATGTGGCAGGTTTGGAGGATGAGCATGGTCACGGGCGGAGTGGGCCCGGTTCATAGTGGGATTGGGCGAGGCAGAATCGAAGGAGGATGATGGCGGACAATAGAGGGGAGTGGAGGAGCAAGCCTCCGGTAAGAATTGTGACATGGAATGTCCGCGGGTTTGACAGACCGGTCAAGAGGTTTTAAGAGCGGAGGTGATGTTCTTGCAGGAGACGCATCTCCAGGTGAAGAATCAGGTTAGGCTGGGGAAGGGATGGGTGGGACAAGTATTTCACTCAGGATTTGACTCAAAGTCGAGGGGGGGGCTATTTTCGTGAGCAAGATGATGGGGTTTGTGGGGACCAGGAAGGTACAAGATCTGGGGGAGGGTGTGGGAGAGGTTTGTGACAGTTTGTTGGAGAGGACAGCGGTGGTGTTAGTCAATCTTTATGCACCTAACTGGGATGATGCGGCATCTTTAAAGGGGGTATTAGGGTGGATTCCGGACTTAGATTCGGACCAGCTGATCATGGGAGGGAATTTTATTTGTGTGATGGAGCCGACAGGTCGAGCCTCAAGTAAATGGGAAGGTAGAGGATAGTGAGAGAGCTGGGAGGGTTTATGAATAGAATGGGGTGGTGGACCCGTGGAGGTTCAGGAACTCGGGAGGGAGGGAGTACTCCTTCTCGCATGTGTACAAGGTATTCTCCAGAATGATTTTTTTCGTGGTGAGTCGGGCGGTGTTGATGGGGGTGGTAGGGGCGGAATATGCTGGAATTGTGATTTCAGATCACGCGCCACATTGGTTGAATGTGAGGCTTATTTCAGGGCAGGTGCAGTGGCCGGAGTGGAGGTTGGATTTGGGACTTCTGGCAGACAAGGTGTTTTGTGAGAATAGCGATTAGGAGCTACATGGAGCTTAATCAGATTGGGAGGTGTTGATGGTCACGTACGAGGAAGTTTTAAAGGTGGAAGTCCGAGGTTAGATTATTTCATTTCAATTCACAGGGATCGGAAGAGGAAGCAGGAACACCGGAGGCTGTAAGACAAGGTAGTCGAGACGAATAGGAGATATCTGGTGACCCCGACGAAGGATTTGCTGGCAGAGGAAGAAGTTGTAGCGGCAGTTTGACAGGTTGACAACGGTCAAGACATTAGAGATGTTGTGGAGGAGGAGAGGGATACAGTTTGAGAATGGAGAGAAGGCAAGTCATATGTTGGCCCACCAATTTCACCGTCAGCCAGCGTCTAGGAATACTTTGCAGGTAAGGGCGGAGAAGGGGTAGTTGGTGTCGGAGCCAGAAAAGATAAATGAGTTGTTCAGGGGGTACTGTGAGAAGTTGTATAAGGCGTCCATATTGTACAAAGCAGAAATGGGGGGAGAGGTGGGGGATATGGGGCAGTTTCTGGATGGGTTGGAGCTCCCAGAGATGGAGGAAAGGAAGAGGCAAGCATTGGAGGATTATTGGATAGTATCAGAGGAATGCAGTCAGGGAAGGCCCCAGGGCTCGACAGATTTCCGGGGGAGTTTTACAAGCAGTTTGCGACAAGGGCAGCACGGTAGCCTTGTGGATAGCACAATTGCTTCACAGCTCCAGGGTCCCAGGTTCGATTCCTGGCTGGGTCACTGTCTGTGTGGAGTCTGCACATCCTCCCCGTGTGTGCGTGGGTTTCCTCCGGGTGCTCCGGTTTCCTCCCACAGTCCAAAGATGTGCAGGTTAGGTGGATTGGCCATGATAAATTGCCCTTAGTGTCCAAAATTGCCCTTAGTGTTGGGTGGGGTTACTGGGTTATGGGGATAAGGTGGAGGTGTTGACCTTGGGTAGGGTGCTCTTTCCAAGAGCCGGTGCAGACTCGATGGGCCGAATGGCCTCCTTCTGCACTGTAAATTCTATGATATCTATGAGTTGCCCCCCCCCCCACCTGTTAGGGATGTTTAGTGAGGCGGTGGAGAGGGGTGCGTTGCCAACAATGTTGTCTCACTGATTCGCATCGATTCACTGATTTTGAAGAAGGGGAAGGACCCACTGAAGTGTGGGTCCAAGGTCCATCTCTTTGATGTGATAGTATTGGCGAAGATATTGGTGTATAGGTTGGGAGGGTGTGTGCCAGAGGTGGTCTCCAAGGACCAAACAGGGTTTGTGAAGGGTAGGCAGCTCTCCAGCAATATTAGGAGGCTGTTGAATCTAGTTCGAAGCCAGGTGGTAAGAGGCTGTTCAAATGTGGTGGATGCCATTTTGTTTTGACGAAGTGCTGAAATTCCTCGCTGGTAAACACAATGCCATTGTCGGACACCAATACCTCGAGGAGACCGTGGATAACGAAGGTGCGACTAGCGTGTCAATGGTTGCTGCTGAGTTTGTCATCCCAATCTCCTGAATATCTAACCACTTGGAGTGGGTATCCACTATTATCAGGAACATTCTTCCCAGGAAAGGGCCTTCAAAATCAATATGTAACCTCCTTCATGGCCGACCAGACCATTCCCATGGGATGCAGGTGGGCATTGGGCGGCAAGGTTTGCTGTGTCTGGCAGAAATCACACTGGTGCGCTAGGTGCTCAATATCTCGATTAGCCACCATATGTAGCTCCTGGCCACCATTTTCAACTTTGTCTTGCAGCAGTGGCTTTCTTGCTGGGGGTGGTAGCATCACCCGGAACCCCCAGAGTGAAACTCCGTCCTCACAACTGAGCTCCTCTCTTCTGATGAATTAGGGCCTGAGTTGAGCTGACTGGTCATGATACCATCTGGTCAAGGGCAGCACGGTGGCACAGTGGTTAGCATTGCTGCCTACGGCGCTGAGGACCCGGGTTCGAATCCCGGCCCTGGGTCACTGTCCGTGAGGAGTTTGCACATTCTCTCCGTGTCTGCGTGGGTTTCACCCCCTCAACCCAAAAGATGTGCAGGATAGGTGGATTGGCCACGCTAAATTGCCCCTTAATTGAAAAAAATAATTGGGTACTCTAAAATTAAAAAAAAAAGAAAAAAATGATACCATCTGGTCAGGACCATTCATTTCACCTTGGAAAGGACTGGATCACATTGAATTGGTGTAGGCCTATGAGACTGGCAGAGTGTCCAGAAAATTTAATAGCAGGCAATCTCTAGTGGGACAGGTGATGGTGTCAGATTTTGGGGAAGCCAATGCCGACTTAGGGCATCGGCATTTGAGATCTGAAAAATCTAGTTATAGGCAACGAACAACAAAACCCACCACTGTACCCTGGCAGAAGACATCAGAAGAATTGGCTTGTCCTCACGGAGGAGCCCAGCAGTGGCTTGAGGTCTGTTATAATGGTGAAACAGCGGCTGTATACATACTGGTGGAACTTCTTGTCACCATAAATTACAATGAGGCCTTCTTTTTCAATCTGTGCATACTTCCATTCTGCGTCAGTGAAAGTTCAGGAGGTGAAGACGATGGGTCTCTCTGGAACAGACCCGCCACTATACCATAAGGCAAAGCATCGCGGGTCAAGATGACTTATTTATTTGGATTTAAATGGACCAGCAAGCTGGATGACCGTAGGGCCTGTTGAATGTAGTGGAAAGCCTGTTCTTATGGTTCTTTCCAATGCCAGACTGGCGCTTCTATTAAAGGAGCTGTAGTGGTGCCAATGTAGTTGCCAAATTGGGGATGAACCGACCATAGTAGTTTACCATCCCAAAAAATGATTTAAGCTCTGCGACATTCTTTGTCAAAGGAACTTCGTTTATGGCCCTCATCTTGCCCTCTAGTGGGTGCAGGCCTTTTGGGTCCACTTTGAATCCTAAGTATGTTGGCCTGGAATATACATTTGTCTCGCTTTAATCTGATGCCTGCATCTCTGAATCATCTTAGAATTTCTTGTCAACCGGCTAGGTGTTCTTCATGCGCCTGTCACTAAAACATCACCAAGTTGAATCACAACTTTAGGGATGCCTCGGAGTAGATTTTCCATTACGTGTTGAAAGATTGCACAGGCAGAAGATATACCAAAAGTTGACCTGGTGTATTGAAAAGGAACTTTGTGTGTACTAATGGTCGCACACTTCCAAGAATCAAATAAGCATGGCTTAAGTCAAGTTTTGTGTATGTTCGGCCCCGCACCAACTGGACATAAAGGTCTTCTATTCGGGAAATCAGATATTCATCAAATTGGGCCACTTAATTAATTGTAGTCCCCCCAGATTCTGACTGAGCAGTCTGGTTTCACAGCAGGGGCAATGCTGCCCACTCAGAAAATTGCATGGATTTTATAATCCCCAATTCTTCCAAGCACTTTAACTCAGCTCAACCTTTTGGTGCAAAGTGTAAGGGTCGCGCCCTGAAGATCTTCGGTGCGGATTATGGGTTGATATTTTTAAAAATGTAATTAATTTACGGGATGTTGGCGTTGCTGGCTGGGCCAACATTTATTGCTCGTCCCTAACTGCCCTCCATTTCAGAGGGCATTTGAGAGTCAACCGCATTGCTGTGAGTCTGGAGTCACATGTGACATTAGTGAATATGATGGGTTTTTACGACAATCAGCAATGGTTCATGGTTGTCATTAGACATTATTTTAAATTTCAGACTTTTATTAAATTCAAGTGTTGCCATCTGCCATGGCGGGATTTGAACCCAGGTCCCCAGATCTTGCCCTGAGGTCTCTGGATTACTAGTCCAGTGACAGTACCACTCTGCCACCGCCTCCCCCAATCTGGGTCTTTACTCTTCGAATCCAGCCTAGTTCGTTCCAAAACACATAAGTATAATTGTATAATTGTGGACTCCCGTGGCGGCCATGGGATAAGTGGCCGCACATAGGCCGGCTCCAACTCGGAAGCAATGGTTTTGGCACTTTAAACCCCAATAACGGGATATCACAGAAGTAAAAAAGGTACAACGGTTGAAGAGGATAGAGTATTCCCTGGGGCTGTTATGCTGGTAATCTTTCAGACCCGGCAGAAATCGCTAAAAAAAATGGCCAAAAAAGTGGAGGGAACACGAGGCGCAGCAACATTCGATAAAATGGCGGCGGAAGGGGAAAGATCGGCGCCTGAGGGGAAAGCTCAAATGGACTGATTAATGGCCTTTATAAAAGATGAGCTGCGGCAACAGAGAAGAGAAATGCAAAGGGACTGCTTCAGGGCCATCGAGGGTGCAGTAGCACCTCTGCGAGTAACAATGGACCGCGTGGAAAAGTGCCTCAAGGCACAAGGAGCGAAACCATGAGATATGGAGGCGCAGGTCTCCGATTAAAGTTACGGATCATATCCCTGGAGGTAGAGACTGCCTTATTTAAGGACAGTTCTGGAACAGTGCTCTCTCTACTGTGATTAGCAACTAAAGTAAGAAATACCCTGCAACAATTATTTGAGAGCTGGGGAGTCTTGCAACACCCCTTGCAAAACTCGGAAAGGAACAGGCTCAGCTCAGGTTTACCTTGTTTGAAACAAAAAAAAAGATACGAGGTACTGCTAAAAACTTCATGTCATATTTGTGCTTCTGCAGATCTTCCCATAGTAAAAAGGGCGGGGGGGTCCTGGCATCATGGGACTGTAGCACCAAGCGCTGGATTTCATACACTGAAAGATTTGAATACTTTGTCCAGGCGAGAAAAATTGTGGTGGACATAGCAGTCCCAACCTTTCTGGACACGATAGGCGATTGGGGGGATGTGGGGTGTGTGTGTGGGGTGGGGGGGGGGGGGGGGGGGACTTTCAACCACCTGCGAAATCTGGTGCAGCCAAAACAAACAAGCTCGAAAACTTATAATGAGATTGTAGAGATATTGGAGGGCCACTTTTCACCTAATCTCTTGGTCATCGCCAAGACTTTCAGGTTCCACAAATGTAGCCAGCAGGAAGGTAAATCAATCATATAGTTCGCAGCTACTTTGAATAAATTAGCTGACTATTGTGAACTTGGAGATGACTTAAACGATACCAATAGAAACAGACTTGTGTTAGGGTTCAGAAGCAAAGCTATCTAGAAAAGGCTGTTAACAGAGAATAACTTAGACCTAAAGAAGGCTTTAGAAGTCACGATCTCCATGGAACTAGCAGCTAAGAAAGCGCAACAATTAAGCCCGAGCATTAAAATCCATGAAATGTCAGCTGCAACCCGAAGGCAGACATAGGTTTGAGATTGCCATCGATGTGCAAACACCAGACACACTTCAGCTAAACAATATACATGGTTGGAATGAATTATGATCTTACTTTTATGATGCTTTAATTGCACCTCTGTAGCCATAGTGTCTGCTTTTAAACCAGGACTTAAATAAACCTGTACTGCACCAAATACATATTATACCATGGGCTGGTTTCTCCGCTGTCGGGATTCTGAGTTATACTGGCAGCGCACCTACGCCCCGGGATTTCCTGGGATTTTGCGGGTCTTCCCACAATGGGAAATCCCATTGGCCAGCTGGTGGGACGGAGAATCCCGCTGCCAGCGGAGGGGCGCCACACCAGGAAACTAGTGCGGCAGGATGAAGAATCCCGCCCCAGTGGGCAGCACGGTGGCACAGTGGTTAGCATTGCTGCCTACGGCGCTGAGGACCCGGGTTCGAATCCCGGCCCTGGGTCACTGTCCGTGAGGAGTTTGCACATTCTCCCCATGTCTGCGTGAGTTTCACCCCCACAACCCAAAAGATGTGCAGGATAGGTGGATTGGCCACGCTAAATTGCCCCTTAATTTTAAAAGTTTTCCCGCCCATATATATGAAATTCCTACATTCATCACAGAAGCTGCAGCACAACACTACTTACACGCTAAATAACATTAGCAGCAAGTGATAGACTGAGCTAAGTGTTCCCACAGCCAATGGATCATATCTAAGCTCTGCAGTCCTGTCGCATCCAGTCATGAATGGTGGTGGACAATTAAATAACTTACTGGAGGAGGAGGTTGCACAAATATCCTCATCCTCAATGATGGTGGAGCCCAACACATGAGCTCTTGACCTCATTACAGCCTTGGTTCAAACTTGGACAATAAAGCTGAACTCCAGAGGTGAGGTGAGAGTGACTGTCCTTGACATTAAGGCGGCATTTAATTGAGTATGGCACCAAGGAGTCTGAGCAAAATTGGAGTCAATGGGAATCAGGGGGAAAACTTCACTGGTTGCAGTCATACCTAGCACAAAGGAAGATGGCTGTGCTTGTTAAAGGTCAATCATCTCAGTTCCAGGTCATCACTACAGGAGTTCCTCAAGTAGTACCCTGGGCCCAATGATCTTCAGCCAATGCATCAATGACCTTCCAACATAAGGTCAGATGTGGGGACGTTCGCTGATGATTGCACAATGTTCAACTATCATTCACTACTCTTTTTCTGAATCTATGGAATTTCCTGCCCAGTGAAGCAATTGAGGCTCCTTCATTAAATCTTTTCAAGATAAAGATAGATACCTTTTTGAAGAATAAAGGAATAAAAGGTTGTGGTGTTCGGGCGGGAAAGTGGAGCTGAGTCCACAAACGATCAGCCATGATCTCACTAAATGGCGGAGCAGGCACGAAGGCACAGGTGGCCACTCCTGCTCCTAGTTCTTGGCCGGGATTCTCCCCTACCTGGTGGGGCGAGGGGTCCCGGCGTATGGAGTGGCACCAACCACTCCGGCGTCGGGCCTCCCCAAAGGTGCGAAATTCTCCTCACCTTTAGGGGCTAGGCTCGCGTCGGAGTGGTTGGCGCCACGCCGACTGGCTCCAAAACCGGCGCCAATGGCCTTTGACGCCCGTCGGGCGGCGTCAGAGCTGGCCAAAAGGCCTTCGCCAGTTCGCGCATGCGACGGTGCATCAGGGGCCACTGACATCACCACCGGCGCATGCGCGGTAGGGGGACTCTTCCGCCTCCACCATGGTGGAGGCCGTGGCGGTGGCAGAAGAAAAAGAGTGCCCCCACGGCACTGGTTCGCCCGCCGATCGGTGGGCCCCGATCGCGGGCCAGGCCACCGCGGGGGCACCCCCCGGGGTCCGATCACTCTGTGCCCCCGCCCCCAGTGGCCCACTCGCGCCGCCAATCCCGCCGCGACCAGAGGTGGTTGAAACCACGTCGGCGGGAGAGGCCTGTCAGCTGCAGGACTTCAGCCCATCGCGGGCCGGAGAATCGCTGCGGGTGGCACGCCGATCGGCACGGCGCAATTCCCGCTCCCGCCGATTCCCGGGTGGCGGAGAATTCCGGCCACGGCGGGGGCGGGATTTACGCCGGCCCCGGGCGATTCTCCGACCCTGCGGGGGGTTGGAGAATTCCGGCCCAGATGTTCTTATATGCAGCAATACCTGGACAATATCCAGGCTTGAGCTGATAAGTGGCAAGTAACATTCATACCACACAAATGCCAGTTGATGACCGTCTCCAATAAAAGAGAAACAAACCACCACCTCTTGACACTCAATTGCATTGCCATCAATGAATCACCCAATACCATTGACCAGAAACTGAACTGGACTAGCCATATAAATACTGTGGCTACAAGAGAAGATCAGAGGCCAGAAATGCTGCGGCGAGTAACTCACCCCCTGACTACCCAAAGCCTGTCCACCACTTACAAGGCACATGTCAGGAGTGTGATGAAATACTCTCCACCTGCCTGGATGAGGGCAGCTGCAACAAAACTCAAATGCTCAACACCATCCAGGACAAAGCAGCCCACTTGATTGCCACTTCTTCCACATACATTCACTCCCTCCACCACTGATGCACAATATCAGCTGTGTGTACCATCTACAAGATGCATTGCAGGAACTCACCAAGGCTTCTTGGGCAGCACCTTCCAAATGCCATGAACACTACCATCTTGAAAGACACCAGATACACCAGATAGGAACACCATCACCTGGAAGTTCCGCTCCAAGTCACTCACCATCCTGACCGGATATATATCACCATTCCTTCACTGTCACTGGGTCAAAATCCTTGAACTCCCTCCCTAATAGCACAGTGAATATACCTACACCACATGGACCGCAATGGTTCAAGAAGGCAGCTCACCATCCTGTTTGCAACGGAAATTAGGGATGGGCAACAAATGCTGGCTTAGCCAACAATGCCCACATCTGTAAAAATGAATTTTTAAAAAACCTCTAAAAAACATAACATAGAACATACAGTGCAGAAGGAGGCCATTCGGCCCATCGAGTCTGCACCGACCCACTTAAGCCCTCACTTCCACCCTATCCCCGTAACTCAATAACCCTTCCTAACCTTTTTGGACACTAAGGACAATTTATCATGGCCAATCCACCTAACCTGCACGTCTTTGGACTGTGGGAGGAAACTGGAGCACCCGGAGGAAACCCATGCAGACACGGGAGAACGTGCAGACTCCGCACAAACAGTGACCCAGCTGGAATTCGAACCTGGGACCCTGGCACTGTGAAGCCACAGTGCTAGCCACTTGTGCTACCGTGCTGCCCATGAATGGGCAGGAAAGTGTTGTGTATTCATGTTTGTTCCTAGTTGGAACAAGGTCATTTTAAGAGTTTGATCACATGAAGTATTGATGACACCTTTGGCAGTTTGGGCAGGCTAACATTCAGTCTAGACTAGCAGCCTGGAGAGAAGACACCTTTCCGTTAAAGCTCTTGTTTGTTTGTACCTATGTAGTCTGCAAGTCTATGCTTTAAAAATACCAAAGTATGTTTGTATGTTTAACCAGCTCAGTGTCCAAAGCATCACAGTAATGAATGACCAGATATATATCAATGACTGTGATATGCACACCAGCAATTCCCTCCCCTCTTCTACATAAGGATAGTAGGAGAGAAAATAAATGGAAACCAAATGCAGTAAAAAATATTAAGGCCTAGATTTTACTGGGGTGGTGTCCTATTAGAGTTTGTCCCTCACACCTCAGCTTGAAAATGTTTTGTCCTGTAAGTTGCTGAAAGTGAAAGTTGATAACAGTAGATTGGGACCTTGTAGAAGACAAGACGAATGGTGTCTCTCTTTAAGTTTTAAAGATTCAGAAAGGTTTTCCAGTCCCGCCAGTGACAGACAGAAACATTTGGAGAGTTGCCAGAAGACAGAATTCTAGGTCAGCCTGTGATGGGAGCTGCCTGCCTCTAGCCAGCGGCAGTAGTAGGTGGCAGCCATGTTGGGGCCACCTCCTTCTTTGCCAAAGACAGCAGATTGTTCCCAACAGGGCTAGCAGGAGCCCCGACAATGAAAAGAGGCCACGCAGGAAAATGAAGGGCCAGCACTCGACCCGCCAAAAGTAGATCTTCAGGGAAACAGTTTTAAAGACAAACAAAAATAAACTATTTACCGTGTGGCAAACCAAACAGCTATTCACTGACATGCACCAGATTATGAAAATTCCACTCTGCACAATGTGGCCCTTAACAAGCCTCTTAAGGTGCGTAATTGTTGGCAAGCATCTTTCCTGATCCCTTCTCCGCCAGTCCTTTAAAAACCACTGACAGTCCTGGAGGTGCCGGGATCCCGAGATGACATCTGCAACTGGATTTTCAAATCACGCCACATCACGTCCTGACCCAATGTTCCTTGAAGATCCAGCCCTGTCTATCAACCTCCCTCCAACCCCCCCTCACTTGCCACTGTCAGCAAGAGGTGTGTAACTTTTGGTATGACAAAGGTGGAATTCTCTAAGGTACACAGCTGAGAGCAACAGCTAGCTGATTTTAAAAAAAATTATAATTGAATAATTCAAACAAGCTGCTCCCCTTTCATTTTTCTTCATGCTCCGAGTATCAGGAAAGTTTGTCAGCTCTGAAGAAGCTCCTGACAGACGATACCGCACATCAGCACGAGCAACTCAGTTACTGATTATCATAAACGAGCTTTAAAAGTAATTTGAAGAAGATCCTGGCTGCTCAAACCGCCTGCAACCATTGACATTCCTACGGGGAAATAGGAGCAGATGGTGGTTTCAACAGCCTTGACAGAAAGGGCTGATGTAGCATCCAAAAAAGACACTCTTGGAAAAAGTAACAGGTGCACTTGCACATTATCCTCTCTCTTTCATGTTTATGTGCAAGCAACTAGTCTGCATGCTGTGTTAATTGTACTTCAATACCTCTGGGCCCTTTCAATTTTAGCTGCTTCATAGCGACTGATATTTTCTTCGCAAATTTTTTGCTTCAAATACTCACACTATTCACGGTAATAATTGGCACTTAGTTGTTGGCAAACCTTATTTGAAATAATTCATGTGCTCAGCATTGTGTGGAGAATACAATTGAGACGCCTGTGAAAATTCTATATCATATTAACCATGCTCAGCTTAACAATTTCTCAATGTGCGCGAAATATATTAAATATTGGAAATGCACAGCAGGTCACACAGAGAGAGGTGAAACTCTCCATCAAATTTCATCCTTGATGATTTGCACATTTTTCTCTATCAGAAGTTGGCTGACCTGCTGTGAAGTTCCAGAATTCGCTATTTGACATTCCAGCCTTTGCCATTTTCTCTTTTTGTCTCCAGTTTTGCTGATGTCTGCTCTCTTCACCAACAACATTATTTCCTCAAACAAAAACCATGAAGGTGGGGGGGAGGTCTGGAAAGAGTAGATGGGAAGATTAGTGGAAGAATTAAAAACCAGATAGTACAGATTTAAGGTAATTGACAAAAGTAACAATGGCAACATGAGGAAAAACCTTTTCATGCAGCGAGTGATTAGGATCTGGAATGCACTGCTCAAGAGAATGATGGAGGTAGTGTGAATTGTGGCTTTCAAAAGGGAATTGTTGGAATACTATCTGAAAAGGAAAAACTTTGCAGGTCTACAGGGAAAAGGTATGAGGTGAATTACTCCCCTCAGAGAGGCAGCACAGTCTTGATGCGCCAAATGGCCTTGTTCAGTGCTGCAGCCATTATATGACAGCGCCAGATTAGCTAGTCCCACGTCTCATGACTGTTTGTGGGAACTTCCTGTGGCCAATTTGGCTGCTGTCTGTGTGTACCACGGGACAATATTAGGTGCAGTTCAAACTGATTCACTTTGACATGCTTCTAAGAGATGTGGTAAATTGTCCTGTTAGTTTCTTTCTGTACAATATAACATTGAGTGGGAGGTGATTTCCTCTCTTACTGCTTGCAGGAGCAGCTTTCTGGTTTTGAGGCACACAGAGTTTTGAATTCTTCTCCCAACTAGCTCAATACAGCTTCAAGCAGTCACCAGTATCAATGCACTACAGGTTCGCCGGTAGCCCCTGCCGGCTAGCTCCGCCCACAAGGAGCCGTATAAATATGTGTGTCCTCCTTCTGATCAGCCATTTCACCAGCTGCAGTAGGAGGCCACGCATCTGGCTGTAATAACGCCACAGTTGTACCAATCTGAGTCTTTTGTGCAATTGATCGTGCATCAATTTATTATAGTCAGATACGTGGCCTCCTACTGCAGCTGGTGAAAATGCCTGCGCCGCCCGCCAATCCGCGCACCCATATCCCTTTGTGTAATCACAGGAAGGGCATGTAAGATCAGCCTGACGCAAAATCCACGCTAGTTTTATTTTGTTGTGTGTGGCCTGCTCAATTCAATCTGCAGTACCTTTAAATATTCTTTTGCGTGGCTGCTCACCTATGGAGGACAACTTGTGTGCATGGTACTTTCCAGGTTGCTGTGCGTCAGTACACACATGCACTGGAAGGAGCACTGGCCAGGTTCCTGGAAAATGCACTTCTTGGGCTGAGGGCAGGATCCCCACACTCCTGTGTAAATGTCGGCGGCTCACTCTACTTTTCCTGGCAACAACACACTGGGTCGTATGAGATGGTACTTCAGTCCATCTCCAGAAGGAATGCCCACCTCAGAGAATGGCAGCTCTCCACAGTGCCAAGCAGGAATAGTGGCTACTACTGATGCTGCAGGTAGGCCAAACAGGTGACATTCAGCAATGGACCCAGACATGCAGGTATGTCTGAGGTCTTGCTGGGCAGGCTGACAGACCCCAGCAAAGCAAGAATTGTTGGGGTAAGGGTGGGGGAGATTGCCAAGGTGATCCAAGGCTCCAGTTGGTTGGCCTCTGGCCTTGGCACTGCCAGCCTGGCACCCAATGAAAATGAAATGAAATGAAAATCGCTTATTGTCACAAGTAGGCTTCAAATGAAGTTACTGTGAAAAGCCCCTAGTCACCACATTCCGGCGCCTGTTTGGGGAGGCTGTTACGGGAATTGAACCCTGCTGCTGGCCTGCCTTGGTCTGTTTTCAAAGCCAGCAATTTAGCCCTGTGCTAAACAGCCCCTGGCACCCTATAGTGCCACCCAGATGCCAGGGCGCCCAGGTGACACAGCAAAGCTGGAAGGAGCACTGCCAGGGTGCCAGGCTGGCAGTGCGAAGGTGCTACCAAGCTGACATTTTTCCCCACACCGGTGATGGGGCCCAGGGGTGCCCTGCTGGTATGTGGTGGGGTGCAGGGGGGGCTCGATGACTCTGCGTGAATTGGGAGGGTCCAGGGGTCGAGTCGGGGGGTCAAGAGATCACCATTTATAAATGGTGCCCCAATCTCTTCCTACACTGAGGAGCTCGGCTTGTCAGATATGCAGATAAGTGCGGCTTTGGCATGGGTGTTCCTCACCGGGAGCCAAAAAAACCCAGAGTGCCATTCAATAGAAGGGGTCGTCTCCGGCCCAGAACAGAATTTTTTTGTTAAATCACGACCTTAATCTCAGCTTAATTCTTTGCATACCCATGCCTAACGAAAATTGACCAGTCTTGAAAGATCCAATTGTCCCCTCAGCACCCACAGACTATCTGGGGAGAGAGAGTTCCAGATTTCCATTACCCTTCATTTGAAGAAGTAAGTGCTTCCTCATATCCTCACTGAGGAATGGTACTGCTATCATTTTTAGGTAATGCCCTGAAAAGAGTTTGTCTCTCAACACTATCAAGTCTTAGAATATAAAATTAATATATGGAAATAATAGCCTGAAACCTCCCCTCATTAGACACAACCAATATAGTCTGTAATCGGGGTCCCATGCTGGAACGAATTACTAACAGAACCTGAAATCATTCGCATTTTGATCCCCATGCGAGAAACGAATAACCAAATTTACCAAATCACAGAATAATACAGCACAGAAGAGGCCCTTTGGCCCATCGAGTCTGTACCGTCGCATCAAAAACATCTGACCTGTATACCTAATCCCATTTGCCAGCACTTGGCTCATTGTCTTGAATGTTATGACATACTAAGTGCTCATCCAGGTACTTTTGAAAGGATGTGAGGCAACCCGCCTCTACCACCCGCCCAGGCAGTGCATTCCAGATCACCCTCTGGGTAAAAAGGGTTTTCCTCAAATATTCCTGCCTTCACCTTGAACTTGTGTCCCCTCGTAACTGACCCTTCAATTAAGGGGAACAGCTGCTCCATAGCCACCCTGTCCATGCCCCTTATAATCTTGTACACCTCGGTCAGGTCACCCCTCAATCGTCTCTGCTCCAGCATAAACAACCAACCTCTCTTCATAATTGACATGTTCCATCCCAGGCAACATCCTAATGAATCAACTCTGCACCCCCTCCAGTGCAATTGCATCCTTCCTATAATGTGGTGACCAGAATTGCACACAGTACTCCAGCTGTGGTTTTATCAAAGTTGTATCCCATGCTTTTGTAATCTATGCCTCGATTGATAAAGCCAAGTGTCCCATATGCCTTTTTCACCACCCTATTAACATGCCCACTCCCTTTAGAGATCTATGGATAAACATGTCACGGTCCCTTTGTTCCTCGGAACTTCCCAGTGTCATGCCATCCATTGAATACTTCTTTGTCACTTTACTCTTTCCAAATTGTACACCTCACACTTTTCAGGGTTAAATTCCATTGATCACTTATCTGCCCATTTGATCATCTCATCTGAATCTTCCTGTAACCCAAGACATTCAACCTCACTGTTAACCACCTGGCCAATCTTCATGTCATCCGCAAACTTCCTGATCCTACCCCCCACATAGTCATCTATGTCATTTATATGAATGACAAACAATGGAAGACCCAGCACAGATCCCTGTGATACGCCACTGGACACTGGCTTCCAGTTACTAAAGCAGCTGTCTGTCATCACCCTCTGTCTCCTACAGCTAAGCCAATTTTGAATCCACGTTGTCAAGTTACCCTGTACCCCATGTGTATTTGCTTCTTTATATGTCTCCCATGTGGAACCTTGTCAATGGCTTTGCTGAAATCCCATGTAACCTTCATCAACTACACTACCCTCAACTACACACCTGGTCACATACTCAAAAAAAAATCAATCAAATTTGTTAGGCATTACCTCCCTCTGACAAAGCCATGCTGACTATCCCTGATCAAACCTGGCCTCTCCAAGTGGAGATAGAGTCTCTCCTTCAGAATTTTCTCCAATAGTTACCTACCACTGACGTGAGACTCACTGGTCTGCAATTCCTTGGCGTGTCTCTACAACCTTTCTGAAATAGTGGGACCACATTAGCTGTTCTCCAGTCCTCTGGCACCTTCCCCAAGATGTGGAGATGCCGGCGTTGGACTGGGGTGAGCACAGTAAGAAGTCTTACAACACCAGGTTAAAGTCCAACATGTTTGTTTCAAACACTAGCTTTCGGAGCACTGCTCCTTCCTCAGATGAATGAAGAAGTATGTTCCAGAAACATATATATATAGACAAATTCAAAGATGCCAGACAATGCTTAGAATGCGAGCATTAGCAGGTAATTAAGTCTTTACAGATCTTCAGGACGCTGACAACGCAGAATCGCCGAGCAGAAACTTATAGCCAAGTTCCGCACACATGAGTGCGGCCTCAACCGGGACCTGGGATTCATGTCGCATTACATCTATCCCCCACCATCTGGCCTGGGCTTGCAAAATCCTACCAACTGTCCTGGCTTGAGACAATTCACACCTCTTTAACCTGGGTTACCCCTATCTCTAGATCTATAAAGACTTAATTACCTGCAAATGCTCGCATTCTAAGCATTGTCTGGCATCTTTGAATTTGTCTATATATATGTTTCTGGAATGTACCTTCCTCAAGGCCAGAGAGGAATTAAAAATTAATGATCCACAGATGAAGAAATTACCAACAAGGTTTCACTTTTTGTAACATTCACTTCAATACGAATAATATAAATTTCACGTGAAATAGTCGATATAATGAAGATATTTCTTACATAACCCACACCATTCACTGGAGATATGTGGCACCATGTACAGATCCAAAGTTCTCTAACCTGGCATCTGGCACATAGATTACTTACATTTCCAGTCAATCAATTTGGCCCTCGAAATGCATTCTCTGGCACCTTATTTGATCCGAGGTCCCTGGAGATGGTAATCCCCCAAACTGCATACTCCTGCAGAACCTCCTTAGCTTGGTTCACAGCAGAGTTGATGGCATAGATTCCGAGAGACTCCTTTATATGTTCTCTTTAACTGTGGCAAAACTGAAGCAGCAACAGTAAAATTGTCCAATTCACAATCCTTCCTCTTTCGGGGGATTGGGCCCAGGTAGGGTGTTCTTTCAAAGGGTTGGTGCCGGCTTGATGGGCTGAATAGTCTCCTGCACTCTGGTGATTCTATACTTCTATCATTCTAACCCTGCCTTCGGCCTTCTGCACTGTTTAACTGTATTGCATATATCATTCCTTGTGAATATGTGTTCACTGTTCTCCCCTCTGCTGCAGCTCTCCTTTGTGCCTGGCCACACGACTTTTGTATGTTAACTTTGCTTCTGTCTGGCGGCTTCCAAGGATAGCCAGATCACACGGACCAGTATTTCTTGTTCTAGAAAATTGCATTTGTTCCCTCTAAATTGATGCAAACTTTTAATAAGTATTTTTCAAATAAACATTCTTAAAACAAATTGCAGATTCTGCATACATTTTTAGAAATTTACAAATTTTCTCTCCATACTGTTTCTGGGTCAAAGGTCGTCATAATGTTCAAACAATTATGGGTGCTTTCTAACGGAAAAAAGTCTAATTTCGGGTGCGATTTCTTTGGTGTTTTCCGACGGCTGGGCCGGTGAGATCGTGGCCCATATTTAACGGCACTTGATGCCGGAAAATAGCCCCCATGAGCCTCACGCTGGTACTGCCTGTCCCGCCAGCTGATTTGCTAGACTCGCACCCGCTCCCTCAGGAGCCAACTCGTCATCCTGGGGTGGTCCTCGAAGATGCCGAGGATCTCCGATCTGGTGAGCACGGCACAGACGAGCGGAGCCCTTTAGTGCAGGAGATGGCACTGAGTGCAGCGTCGCTGGGCAGTCCTCACTGAGGCCCCGAAATAAAGCAGAGTCCCGTTCGATAGTGTGTTCTTTCTCGGCACTGTGAGCGCTGGGAAACACTTGGCTAAACACGCTCGACACAGGATTCTGTTTCATTTCCATTAGATTGCGGTGAAAACATCTTAGGAGGAAATACCTGTTAAAAGGAGGGAGGACAGGACATGTGTCACTCTTGCGAAAAGGGAAAGAGTTGTTGAGCCTTGGCAAGCCCACATTAAATGACAAAATATACTCCAATCCCTTGTATCTATGAACATATAGCTAACTTCATGTGAAAATATACCAAGAAACTGCTGGGCCAAATGGCTTAAATCCAATGCATCAAATCTGATAAATGTTAATATAATGCAATTACTTTAAGTGCAGGGGACAATCAGTTTGATAAAAAGAAAGCATTTTTAAGTGCTATGTCAGATAAACAACATGTGGAGCTAAAGTGCTTCATCAACTTAGATGTTTTATATATCAATATTTCTGCTACATAACTGAAACTCTCTGCTTCAATCTTCAGCTCGTTGAAATGATTTAAGTTCCAATGATGTGCCAGCTAAAACTCTGAGTGCCTCTCAACAATTACTAACAATCTACTAATCCCTGGAAAGTACTTTTATTTTTTATATATCAGGGCTTTGAAAATGGCATTATAGCATCCAAACGCTTAACAAGTTTTCCCGAAATTCCTTTCCCTGAGAATTGAGCAGATACGCTGACCTATTTATTTTGAACAGATTATTGCTTCCTCTAATATGACAGAGGGAGGAATTTCAGATAAATGCATTGTGCATTTGAACCTGATTGTGTCAAGACGGCATTGCTGTGTCTTTTTTTTTAATCATTAAAGTAAGTCCATCTCACAAAAATGTTTCCACTGCTCCTTTGGTGGTGTAGAGGTAGAACTTAAGATCATGGCAAGCGTTCACACACCAAAAGAAAGATGTTACACATAGCATTTGGGGATTCTAATATTTCAAGGGTGTCCCCTGTTCAGTGTTACACAGGTCAATGAACCTACATGAGGCAACATAGAAGTTGACACCCATATCAACAATATTTTTGTGCCATCAAAGTAGCTCTACAGAAGTGACAGTCGGAGCTATATTGCAATTAATGTGCACTGGAGACCCTGGGAGTGTTACAGGTCCTTAGGGTTCTGAGCTCCCAGCTAGCGACTTTGTCCAAACCCTGTATAATATTCCCACCAATGGCTGCTACATTTATGCTCGTCTTTTTCAATGGCTTCTGTTCTATTTACCTCTCTCATGTCTTGTTTTGAGATTCTTGAGAGGCCATTGTTAATTTTCATAACTACATAACTATGTGGTCAAAATCAAAATATAATACTATGTTGTTCACTTTTCATTTACCTCCACAGCGACAGAATGTCTCACGAAGTTCATAAGATGATTATGTTTTGGAACCACGGCTGGGATTCTCCAACCCCCTGCTGGGTCGGAGAATCCCCGGGGGGGAGGCGCGAATCCCGCCCCGACGCCAGCTTCCCTATTCTCCGGCGCCGTTTTTCGGGGGCCAGAAGGATTCCCGCCACGCCAGTCGGGAGCCATTGACACCGGCCCCCCC
This sequence comes from Scyliorhinus canicula, assembly GCF_902713615.1. Taxonomy (NCBI): domain Eukaryota; kingdom Metazoa; phylum Chordata; class Chondrichthyes; order Carcharhiniformes; family Scyliorhinidae; genus Scyliorhinus; species Scyliorhinus canicula. Next base: position 142,799,136 of record NC_052149.1, read on the forward strand.
CCAGCAATTCTCCGGGCCCCGATGGTCCAAGGGGCCATCCAGATTTGGCCAGTCCCGCCGGTGTGCATTACCTCATGCACCACGGGACCAGGCAGGTAAGTGTGCGGGGGTGGTCCAGGGGGGTACGCGGGGGATCCGACAATGGGGGGCCCCCATGGTGGCCTGGCCCGCTATTGGGGCCTACCAATCCTGCAGGCGGGCTGTTTCTGTGGGGCCTTCTTTCCTCCGTGCCGGGCCCCTGTAGGCTCCGCCATATTGCCCGGTGGCCAGCACGGAAAAGAGAAACCCTGCGCATGCGTGGAAATATGCCGGCTGGTCCGCACATGCACGAGATCGCGCTGGCCGTTTCACGTATGTGCGAACTTGCCGGAGTGGTTGCCGCCGGTTTTCCCGCTGGCGTGGGACTTAGTCCCCAGAAGGGAGAATCACATCCCACATGTCCTTACTTTGAGGCAAAATGGTGAGGTTCACATGACCCATTCTGAATTGTGCTTGACAACCGGGGCAGCTACTAATCAAAGGGAGGCCCAGATTATGTTACTGGGGCAATGGTGTAGGTTTTCATTGTTGGAGACAATGGCTCCAGTCTCTGGTTCACAATGGGTAGATTCTGAGTTTCCCAAAGTCCCAGAAAAGTGTTGAAAGTATCAGGTTGTAAACAGGATGAAAGGGAGCTGGAGTCAGCAATAGCTAATCAGCATTTCAACCTGGATGCAAGGCTAATATGTTTCACTTTACCATGAGGAAAAGTACAGGGGAGAAGTACAAAGGAAGCCATTTTTGTGACAGGCTTTCCAGCAATCAGTGAACATCGCTGACAGCAGAGGGAGGAGTGTGCCTGGATTTGGGAGAAAGGAGGCAGCTAATTGACAAAAAAGTATCTGCGGTTCTTCACACAGGAATGAATGTGGAAGCTCATTCTCAGATTAAAATTCATTGGGAGTTAAAACAAAGTTGAAAGAGCTATCAATTTGGGTTAGAGTCTCAAGCAAAGAAAATCTCACTGGGAAAGACTTCATTATTTTTAATTGTGGGGGTGAGACCAACCCAGACATGGGGAGAATGTGCAAACTCCACACGGACAGTGACCCAGAGCCGGGATCGAACCTGGGACCTCAGCGCCGTGAGGCAGCAGTGCTAACCACTGTGCCACCTTGCTGCCCCGTGAAAGACTGTTCTAAGATTGGAAGTTACCAGGCTGACAAAAGAATAAACCCTTGGCAATTAAGAATCATTTTGGACTGCGTTAGATCTAGACAGGATGACCACAAGGAAGCGATGATGAAATCAACAAAAGTTTTAATTCCACGAATGACTACACTCTCCAACTCCACTCCCCGAAGGCTCTCCCACCCCAACCCACATCCAGGTCGGGGTTTTTATGTCCGGTTGACCTCTCCTGTTAAGGGAAATGCCCACCGCCTTAACAGGGAAGCTCGTGTTCATCCGAGATCACGGGGAACCTGACAGTCCACACCTGTGACTCGCGTGGGGATTACAACAGACTGATTCTAGGAAAATTGAATGGATATGTAAAGAACAGCATAAATTATACCGCAAAGTTGTGTTTTGTCTGTTGGGCTAAGTGTAAGAATGAGGTATTCTGTTCTGTGGTTTAAAGTATAAGTTGCCTATAAAGATAATGGGCAAAATGTTTAATCTGAGAGACCATGTTCTCCCGCCAGAGGTGAATTACAATTAATCTGTGCTCACCCCTCGATTTTCTGGGTCTCCTCGCCAAATTGCGGGATGACCCCCCCCCCCCCCAGAACCCCTAAATCATATATACCCCCTGTTACGTTCTGGCGCTTGGCCAGTTGGAATAAATGCACTATAGAATGTCTACTTCGAGACTAATAAAAGTTTTATTGTTCAACAATAACGTGGGTTAGATAACCATAAGAATATTATCAAAAACTACTAACCATTATAAATTAACTATGAGCTACTACAAATTGTGACTGTCCATTACGAAGACTATCCTCAAATTCCCTGAGGTAACAGTGTTATGTGGTTGTCCTCTACTGGCACCTGCAGGCTGGAGATCTTCGCTATCACTATATATATGACTGCTTATGCATATCATCACATCCTCTTTCCTTTTGAAATGAAGAGTTTTACATATATTATTTCAGTTTGAGATACAATATGCATGCTATGCATAATGTGTTCATGATTTGCATATCTCCAGTTTATCACAAGTTCAATCTATCCGGTTTTCTTCTGTGTCTTGTCGACCTGCTAAGCATCGGTTGAAACTATGAATGTGCTTGTTGTTCATTTTCTGTTAAAGAAGATTTTTCCTGTCTTTCTTGGTTTTGTACATTTTCACCTTGTTCTGGCTCTGTATGCTGAGGTATCTCTTGTTCTGTTCTCCTTGAATTGCTCACAATATCATCTTGTGGTTCCATGACAAAGGGCTGTGAACCTTCAGCAAGGCTCTCCTGTTTTATCTTAGAACTTGCCCGTCTTCAGGAATGATGATATATGATTGAGGACTTGATGATTGTAGTGCCTTATCACACTCCATTTCCATCAGGATGTTCCACTCTGACTGTCATCTTTTTCTAATGGTTATAGCCTTCTTGTTTTGTCATAATACCTCTTCTGTCTCTTTTTTTGAGATGTGAGCTTCCTCACGAGTTTTCGATTTGTTTGCTCCAATGGAATGTATGGCAAGGTTGTTCTAAGCTGTCTGTTCATCAACAACTGCAAAGGAGGTAATCCATTTATCAATGGTGCTGCTCTCTAGCTCAACAGCATAAGATATGGATCATCCCAGCTGTCCTTGGCTTTTTTGAGCAGCTGCTTCACATTGTAAGAAGTCTTACAAAACCAGGTTAAAGTCCAACAGGTTTGTTTCAAACACGAGCTTTCGGAGCGCAGCTCCTTCCTCAGGTGAATGGCGAGGTATGTTCCAGAAACATTTATAAATGTTTTAAAATGTTTTTTAAATTATAAATGTTTCTGGAACCTACCTCTTCATTCACCTGAGGAAGGAGCTGCGCTCCGAAAGCTCGTGTTTGAAACAAACCTGTTGGACTTTAACCTGGTGTCGTAAGACTTCTTACTGTGCTCACCCCAGTCCAACGGCAGCATCTCCACATCATGGCTTCACATTGTGAACACCTTCCCATTTATTGTGGATACAGAGGACTAGACATATGCCTGTGCAAACTCTGTCCTTTCATAACTGCTAAAACATGGGCCATTGTCGCTCATGACAATTTGAGCTATTCCATGGCGAGCGCAACTGTCTTTGGTATGCTTGATGACACACCTAGCTGACGAGTTTGCTAATTGCATTACTTCTGGAAAGTTGTAGAAATAGTCAATTATCAACAGGTATTCCTTTCCTGCCAAATAAAATAAATCCATCCTTACTTTCTGCCATGGACTCGTGATGATTTTGTCCATTGGCAGTGGTTGTTGTCGCCGTTTGCACTGAAGCTTCTGGCAGGTTGCACAATTTTCGATCATGACTTGGTTATCTTGATTGATACCCGGCCAGCATACCGTTTCTCTGGCTTGTCTTTTACATTTTTCTATGCCTAAGTGCCCTTCATGAATCTTTTTCAGAATCATTGATCGTAATGATTTTGAAATTACTATTCTATTTTGCCTTCACAAATATCCCTTGGCTGCACTTGGCTCTGCTCTGATATTATAGTAGCTAGAGCAGGATCCTTTCGGCCATCCCTCTGTAAGACACTTTATTATCTTCTGGAAGATTTTACCTTTTGTGGTTTAATCTCTTATTAGTTTTGACTTCTCATCTGAGACTGGAAGGCCTTGTGCTAAACCAGCCCCATATCTCTTTTAGATACTTTTTTACTATTGACACCAGTGGTCTCTGGTCACTTTCCACTGAGAATGTCGGTAGGCCATAAACATAGTCATGGAATTTGTTTAATCCATTTATCAAGCCCAAGCATTCTTTTTCTATTTGAGCATATCACGCTCTGTGTTAGTCATTGACCTTGAAGCGCAGGCAATTGGAAGCCAATTCTCATCATCGCCTTGCTGCAATAATACCGCACCCAACCCATCTTCCAACACATCTATCGATATCGTTGTCTTCATCATCGGATCAAAAAACGTTAACACAGGTGCTGTAGTCAATGCTTCTTGTAACATTTGCCACTCATGTTCATGTCTGTCCAACCACAGTGTCCTTCTTAATTGATTCTCTCAGGCATGTTGTTTTTACTGAAAGATGAGGAATAAACTTTCCTACAAAATTTATCATACCAAACATCCTGGGGACTTTTTTGTTTTGTAGGAGGTTGAAAGTTTAAAATCACCTTGATTTATTTCTTGATCAGGTTGTATACGCTTCAGCAGTATGTTTGTCTTCTGAGAATGTGTTTGCTTTAAACCAAACTGACATTTGGCTTTATTCAGTTTCAATCCATACTTTACTTTTTGATGCTTCACAGCACTTTGACAAGCTTTTCGTCATGCTCTTCTCTTGTTGAGCACTGTACAATAATGTCACCAACATATACTTTGATGCCTGGAATGCCTTCTGGGATGTGTTCCGTTGCCCGATGGAAAGTTTCAGATGCTGAAATAATACCAAATGGCATTCTGAGAAAACAGTATCGCTCAAATGGAGTGTTGAAAGTGCACAATTTTGTGTTCTCATCTAACTTGAGTTGCCAAAAACTCTGTGATGCATCGAGTTTGCAAAAACATGTTGCTCCTGATATCTCACATGTGATTTCTTCTCTCTTCGGAATAGAATAGTGCTCTCTTTTAATGTCTAAATTGAGATCCTTCGGATCCACACAGATAGGTAGGTCATTATTACATTTCGCAAACCATGGAGTTCACCCAAATCATTGGTTCTTCAATGCGTTTTATCACCCCCAGTTTTGTCATTCTCTCCAGCTCATTCTTAAGTTGTTCCTTCTGTGGAGCTGGTACACATCTTGGTGCATGTATAACTGCTCGTGCATTGTCTTTTAATTGTATGGGATAGGTGAATGGTAACACTCCGAATCCTTGAAAAATTTCAGGAAATTCTTTCAGGATTGCATCCATTGATGTTTGTTACATAGTTATACAGTATTACAGTCTGTAGTGTAGACTCTTTTCACTAGCTCGAGTGCTTCACATGCTTCCACTCCCAATAAAAATTCATGCTCAGCGTCTACGATTGAGAACTTTACTGAGTGCACTTTGTTTTTTACTCGGACCTCTAGTTTACAGACCCCCAGTGTAATTAATTATTTTTCCATTATAATCTTTTAATAATGTTGAGGTATTTAAAACGTGTGGTTTAATCTTCAATTTTGTAAATCGGATAAACTCATTAAATTGGCTCTCGTTCCCATGTTGTGTTTGACATTGATATGAGTAAAGATTATTATTACTTTTGAATAATTTTGGAATAATGTACATTTTTAAAAATGGCCTCGTTTACGAGCGAAGTATTTACCACTTTTGCAAAAAACAATGGGATTCGCCATGTCCGCACTACCCCATACTATTCGGCATCGAATGGTTTGGAAGGGACAGCCTTGCAGACGATTAAATGGGGGTTCAAGAAACATCCATCTTAATGGGCATAAGACTGGCAAGATTTTTATTCTCTTACAGGACCACGCTGCACGCAGTCACTGGGATAGCCCCCACTGAAATGTTAATGGATCGTAGGCTTCGTACACCACTGAGTTTGATTCTACAGGACATCAGCGAGGAGGTGTACCATAACCAAGATTTGCAAGTGCGTAGCTCATATGACGTTGGCCTCTTCGACACTTTGCACCTGATGATTTGGTGCTTATTCATAACTTCAACAATGATGCTCACTGCCTCTTTGGGATTGTTGGCCATCAAACACGACCAGTCTCTTACCAAGTTCGGGTTCGGGAGCATCGAATGAAGTGCCACCTGGATCACAGGGCTTTCACCCTCATGAATTTCCTCGAAAGGAGCCTGTCCTGGATCCTCCAGACCCATTGTCGAACCAGTCTGCTGTGACGTCTCAAGTCACTCTCGGCACCGACATGCCCGACATTCTGTCTACCAACTCTGAAATGGATTCATCTTACTTCATAGATGAGTAACTCCCAAGTGTTGTAACAACAATGTTTATGAACATCAAGCACTTCAAAGAGAGTTAAGTGCATTCAAATCATCCCCCTTCACGCTTGAGTGGTTTTGAAGTGCTCAGCTGGAAATTGACAGCACTTAATTCTCTTTGACTTGGTTGATGTTTGTAACCATTATGGTTACAGCACTTCAGAATTACTCAACTATGAAGGAAGATGAATGAAGCAAGACTGCCAGTTGTGTGTGTGGAAGCTGTGGAATCACAGACCACTAAGGGAAATTAATTAATGGTTTGCCCTTGGATGGACTTTGGGGTAACTCCCTTAAGAAGTTACCCCCTTGGCCCACCGTGAGGTCCACCACCCGTAAGGGCCAAGCTGGGAAATACCAGTAGTAAATCCTGTTCACATGATTCCTGGCCCAGAGGGCCATAGAATCACACTTGCCCAGAGAATATGGTGCCTGTCCCATGAAGTGGATGTAAATGGGTTATTAAGGCCCATTTGAATCCTCTCACTGGCACGCAGGCGCAAACCTCAATCCTGCCGGTGTATCGCAAATGGATCAGTGCCCAGGGTCGATCCCATTTTTTTCCCCGATGGCTGATTTTCCGTCGCACGGGAGCCCCGCCACCGGCGTTGGGCGGAGGAGGATTTTGCCTAGTGTTTAGTTGATAGTGTTTTCAGTCATTTGTTACCGGAAATGTCCGAAAAACTGGAACTTCAAGTTTCTTTTTAAAAGTTATCAGTTCTTAAGGAGATCCTAACAAGTTCACCATTGGAATCATTGAATGATTGCACAGAAGGAGACCATACAGTCTTTCATGCCTATTATGGTTCTTTTCAATGGCTTTTCAATTAGTCCCATGCCCCTACTTTCCCTCATAACCCTGGAAACTCAACTTTTCAAATGCTTATCCAATTCCCCATTGAAAGTTACTGCTAAATCTGCATTCACCACCCATTCAAGCTGTTTATAATGACTGCAAGCTAGATCAAGTTAAAATTGGATTTTTGTCTCCTTTGCGAGATTTTCAAACGCTTTTGTTAAAGCAATGTGAATGTTTCACTCAATGTTAAGCAAGGAAGTTAATCATTGATCCATCTTCTACCGTTTCTTCCCAATATTTTCCTTCTTCGTTAAACCAAGCAGGTTGGCCCTTTTTTCTTTTCTTTTTTCTTTTATCATAGTGAATTTTTCAGCACTAACAAAGCAATGAATTTAAAGCAAAACCATTTATCAAAATATCATGCTTAACTATGCTGCTTTAAAGAGGAGAGCAACCAACGTGACCCGAATGGGCAGCATGGGGTTGATGAACAAACCCCAAAACAAGGAGAGCATGACAGACCCAACGCAGGGTAACTGAAAGATCCCAACACCAGGGAATAACAGACAGATCCCAACAGGAGTTGATTGACAGATCCCAATATGGGAAGAATAGCTGACAAATCCCAACACAGTGAGTGATGGATAGATCCCAACACCGGGAGAGTGACTGTCAGATTCCAACACAGTGAGTGATGGATAGATCCCATCAGGGGGTGATTGACAACCCAACATAGGGAGAATGACTAAAGGATCCCAACACTGGGAGAATGACATTAAAAGGCCAACTTGCCAGATTAATGCTCCCTCTCCAAATTAAGTGTCCCTCCAGTGGACAATTAGAGTACTTTGTTTTCTGACTGCATATAAGTAGCATGCACCTGACGAACTTCAGTTCATCAATGACTTTGAGATACGTTGACGTTACGTTCACTACCTTTAAGAGCTTTCCTGTGAGATTTTCGGTGCTGTTCACAAGTTGTGCCAATGTTGGGCATGGGGGGCAGTACCAGTGGGGTGGGTGAGATGAAGGCAGGACAGGGCAAGGGGAAACTGCACAGCATGTGAGGGGAGGGGGAAGACAGAGGGTGCAATAAGGGGCAGTCAAGGAACAGAGTAGATCAGTGAAAGAATGTCCTGGGTATGAGTTCTAAGACTGTCCATGGGAGAGTCCAAGACTATCCTAAGGTTCAGGTCACAATGTTTGGGGCATATTGAAGGGACTGTCCTGGATCTGAAATACACCGTCAGGGGAATATGGAAGAGATTGTAATGGAGTTGAAGCCACGCTGTCAGGGGTATATTGAACAGACTGTCCATTGTCCTGGGCCTGAGGCCACGTTGTCAGGGCAAATTGAAAAGACTTCCCTGAGGCTGAGGCCTTGCTATTGGGAGTTGGCATCTAATAGTTGCAGAGGTACATCAAAATGGATTTAGTGCCAAATCATCAATGGCCACAACTGTTGCACATGAGGCAGCATGAACTCGACAAGCCTCCACATTCCCAGTGCACTGGTCATGGCATTTAAGGCAGCGTGCTTGCAGTAAGAATCTGGGTAGCCATAGTTATTGTCAAGGCCATTGGACCACAACCAACCCGAGGCTGACTGTGATTCTTAGGACTTGGGACCTTTGACCTGAACTCAGATCCTCATTGTGAATGCGCAGCCACATTTGAGGGGATAGCTCAGTCAACTGTCATCCTCCAGGATGGTATCATCATAAATCCCTTAATGGCCGCTAAAGAGGCCAAAAACGGGATTTGCGCCGTTGAGATGTCTGAACGCAATCTTCCCTGCCCCCCTCCGACTACACGATCAGGTTCACGCCCAGGAAGGGCATGGGCCTGATTAGCATATATGGTGATATATGTTAATATTATTAGCGGGCTTAACGTCACTAATTCAGCCCCCACCATAACTTCCCACCCAGCTGGCGTAATGTCACACCTGAACAAATCATAGCTGGTTTTCAAAAATGAAAGGTATGGGCCGGGATTCTCTAAAAACACGGCTATGTGTTGACGCCGGCGTAAACATCGGAGTGTTTCATGCTGGCGCGAACGGGCCTCTTGGCCCACAGGGGGCCAGCACAGCGCTGGAGTGCTCTGCGTTGCTCCAGCTGCCATACGAGGCTCTGCACGGGTCCGCGCAGGCTGGCAGCGGCCGCTTGCGCGCTGGCACCACACAACATGGCGGAGCCACACAGCGTGCCGGTGCAGAAGACGGTAACCCCCACTCAGATCGCGTGCGCCTGCCAGTCGGTGGCCCCCGATCGCGGGCCTGGCTTTCGTGGAGGCCCCCCCGAGACTGATCGCCGCCCCCCCCCCCCCCTCCAGGACGGCAACCGAAGCAGCGACACCAAGCTCCTGCGGGGTGGAACCATACGTGAACCACGCCGGCAGGAACTCAGCCGGTCGACCGCAGAGACTCGCCACGGGTGCCTCTTTCAACCGCCCCTGACCGGCGCCGCGTCGACCGTGCACCGGAGAATCGTGTCCCGGCGTTGGAGCTGATCGCGGGTCTGATGCCCCATTCTCCTCTCCCACGCCGAGCGCCAGAGAATACGAGCCAATGCCTTTAAGGTAGGGTGATGCTTGTGAGGGGGTGAGCCCCAATTACTGTGATGGGGTGGCCGATGCCTGTGAAGGGGGGGAGTGCCCCAATGGCTTATGGGGGGGGTTGTCCCAATTCCTGGGGTGGGGGTCACCCCGATGTTTGCGTGGTTGACTTTACCATGATGTCAGGCTGGAAATGCCAAGGTGCCTGGGTGCCAGGTCGGCATTGCCAAAGGTCAGGGTCTGGGGGATCATGTCCATGAAAGGGGAGGGAAGGGAGGTCCTGAAAGTGGGGGCTCCTCAGGGTCGGGTTCATAATCTATTGATCAGGTTACAGACAGAGGTTCACAGCAGGGAGAAGCAGTGACAGCCTAGGCGTCTGACACTGGAGAACTGCTGGGGACCAGACTCCAGCTGAGTCGGAGTCCTGTGGCGAGCCTCTAGAACTGGCTTGGAGAGAAATGTTGGAGCTGCAGAGACAAGCAGGGGATCATCAGGCAGAGTTGACAGAAGCTGTCCGCAGATACTAACCAAGGGTGGAGGAGTCCATCTACGTTGTGTCTGATGTCATGGCTCCAGCATGCAAGCACATCAAAGTCTCCATTGGAAGGGTGGTGGCCGCCTTGGAGATCCAGGTTCAGCAAAACACACAATTTCTGCCATGTTTGTGCTCAGACCTGCGCACCAGCTCTCTAACCATGGGTGCGTTCCAGCAAAGGGGGGATAGGGCACCTCAACCTCCCTCCAGGTGCCCCTTCTCAAGAAGACAGGGAGGGCCACTCAGACGCCCACTGAGAGGGGGAAAATCAGTAGACTCCCCAGGGGTAACCACCTGGGACACTTAAAGGGTGCCCAACCACTCCAAATGCCCTCTGCCTGTGACTCTCATCAACTCCAGGTTGTGGAGGGTGCATCTGCTCCTGAGCAGGGGACCCAGAGCAGGCTGAGGCCCTCCAGGCCTCAGGTCTCCAGGGAATACCAGCCAGTCATCTCAGACAATAGGGCATGGCAGTCAGCAGGCTGCCTTCACCTCTGCTGTGGATGTCAAGCCTGCACCAAGGCATAGTGGCAAAAATAAAAATTAAGAAGTTCTAAATCAACAATAGTGGTACAAATGTTCAATCACTACATATACTTGGCACATTTGTAAAGATATTTTGCTTCTCTCCGTTAGCGTGTCAGATACTAAATGGTTCTTCCATAGACCATAGAACAGTACAGCACAGAACAGGCCCTTCGGCCCTCGATGTTGTGCCAAGCAATGATCACCCTACTCAAACCCACGTATCCACCCTATACCCGCAATCCAACAACTCCCCCCCTTAACCTTACTATTAGGACACTACGGGCAATTTAGCATGGCCAATCCACCTAACCCACACATCTTTGGCCTGTGGGAGGAAACCGGAGCACCCGGAGGAAACCCACGCACACACGGGGAGGACGTGCAGACTCCACACAGACAGTGACCCAGCCAGGAATCGAACCTGGGACCCTGGAGCTGTGAAGCCTTTATGCTAACCACCATGCTACCCTGCTGCCCATATGAGGCAATGTTCAGCGGTCATCTTAACTCAGCCTTTAGCTCTACACGAGCAAGATCAACTTTAGTAGGCCACAGATGAGTCTGAATCGAGTAGGTAAAAGAAAACGATGTTTATTGCAAAGCAATTATATTCACAATATACATCGGATCCCAGCCAGGTCATAGATCATAGAATTTACAGTGCAGAAGGATGCCATTCAGCCCAGCGGCCCCTGGAAAGAGCACCCTACTTAAGCCCATGCCTCCACCCCATCCCAGTAACCCCACCTAACCTTTTGGACACTAAGAGGCAATTTAGCATGGCCAATCCACCTAACCTGCATATCTTTGGACTGTGGGACGAAACTAGAGCACCCAGAGGAAACCCACGCAGACTCGGGGAGAACTCCACACAAGCAGTGACCCGAGGCCAGACTTGAACCCCAGACCCTGGAGCTGTGAGGCAGCGGTGCTAACCACTGTGCCACCGTGCCACCCCTGCTCTGCTCTGTCAGTTCAATACCTGGCCAAATTTATATAGAAATCAATCGTGAATGTCCTCGGGCTCCCCATCCCCTTAGCGGGGATGATGTACTTGTGTGACTCACTGGGAGACTGATTGCTCCATCCCTGTAGATCTCGTGCAAGTTATAACTTCCCTTCCCACCCCCAAAGTTCAAAGACACTTCTGATTCCTGCGAAGTAGGAGGGCGCCAGACTCTCTTCGCCCGTGGCTGTGTTTCCTGCACTTGCGGGGTTGGATCAAGTGGCTTATATCTGGACGACGAGCTGAACACCATGGTGGAGGTACTGTCTGAGGCTGCGGCACTGCTTGCTGCCTGTCAGAGACTTCCGATGCCTGGTTCTCCATGTGGGAATCCCTATCTATGACCGCTCTCATTTCGCCACCTTGACCTTCTTCGGGTAATGGTCCAGCCAATACCGGCGCCGGCATTGGATTTGTTGGACTGTAATTTTCCTCAGCCCTCATTTGAATGTCTGCACTGCCCTTTCTGCCGGCCCGCTGGAAGCCAGGTGATATAGGGTCGGACAGATGTGCCGTACCCCATTCACCTTCATGAATCTTGTGAATTCCTCACTGGTGAAGGGTGTTCCGCTAGGATGCCGTGAGTACTGAAATTGCACACAGCCACAATTTCTCAATGGTCTCCTTCGGGGTGGTCAACGGCATTCTATGGATTTCCATTAGAGTGGGCATCTATCATGAATAAGAATATCGAGCCTTGAAAGGGACCGGTAAAGTCGGCCTATAACCGCAGCTACGGTCGCCCCGGTCATTCCCATGGTTGGAAGAAGATTTTGTTAGTCACGGCTGGGCTACCCTTTCTATATCTGCAGCCAGTCCGGCCACCAAATATAGCTGCAGGTGAACATTTTCATTTTGCGATGGGCAGAATGGATTTGTCTTTTTTGAAAAGACCCAGCAGCGGCTTGGGCTCCTTGATGATCGTGAACCGTCGACAGTGCACATATGATGGAATTTCTTCATGACGAAGACAATTGCCACATCTTCTTTCTCAATTTGCGCATAATTGCAATCGGCCACGACCAGTGACTGGGAGGACATTTTGCCTCTATCTGCCGTCTTCCATGCGGTGTGATGAGATTGCGCCAAAGGCCCTACGGTGGTGCATCACATGTGACTATTAGTTATTTCGTAGTGTGTTAACAAGCCTGAGGAAGTCAATTATTTTTTACTTGTGTGACTGCTTCTTCCTGTTGCTTTTTCCACGCCCATTCCTGGTTATCTTTTAAGAGGAGGTGTAAGGGGGCTATTATTTTTTTTTATAAATGTTTTGAACAAAGTATATTTACCGTATGTACACAGGATAAGAAACATATATATATAATATATATACACACGTATAGAAGGGAAGGGCACACCCAAACATACCAAAGAAAAGAAAATAGTAAATAGTAAAAAAAAATACAATAAAAAATAAAATAGAATAACTGGTAAGGTATTGTGCACCAGCTCAACAGCAGCAACTCTGTACACCTGGCAAAATTATTTACAACACATAAGTGGGCGACTGTTTGCAGGGTGGGGGGGAGGGAAAGGGCGGTGGACACTGGGGAGGTAAATATACATTTGGGTGCCGGAGAAACAATTACAGTGGGCAATACTCGAACGGGTTTGGTGTTGTCGCTTGCTTCTCCCGGACGGACCCCGCTGCCGTCTTGCGCTCACCTCCGCTTCTGCTGTTCCTCCCGTCGTCTTTATTCTCCTCGTTCCCTGCTCCTGGAGATGCCATGTTTGTTCTTGTATCCCATGCCTTCCTTCCGGCTCTCATTTCCCTGCCTCCACCCACCTCCCTGATTCTCCTCTCTTGTCCCCTATCTCTTCCCTTTCCCCCCCCCCCCCCCCACCCTCCTTCCTGTGGTTCGCCTTTCTTTCCTCTTAGGTTTAGCTGTCCCCCCCCCCCCCCCCCCCCCCCCCCCACCCTTCATGCTTTGGCTACTTTCCCCTGATTCTTGGCTACCTGGCTATTCTTCCTCTTGTTCGTTGGCCACAAACATGTCCCGGAACAATCGCGTGAATGGCTCCCACGTTCTGTGGAAGCCGTCGTCTGACCCTCGGATGGCGAATTTGATTTTCTCCATTTGGAGAGATTCCGAGAGGTCGGACAGCCAGTCTGCAGCTCTGGGCGGTGCTGCTGAGCGCCAGCCGAACCGGATTCTATGGCGGGCGATCAGGGAGGCAAAGATCCCGAGGAATAGATCTGGCTGGTCCGAGACCCCAAAGACCGCCACTTTCGGGCATGGCTCCACCCTCACCCCCACCCCTTTGGACATAGCCTCGAAGAAGGCTGTCCAGTACGCCACAAGTCTAGGGCAAGACCAGAACATGTGGGCGTGGTTGGCCGGGCCTCTCTGGCACCGCTCACATCTATCCTCCACCTCCGGGAAGAACCTACTCATACGGGTTCTTGTTAAGTGGGCTCCAAGTACCACTATTAGCTGCGTCAGGCTGAGCCTTGCGCACGTGGGGATGGAGTTGACCCTATGCAGTGCTTCGCTCCAGTGTCCCCACCCTATCTCAATCCCCAGGTCTTCCTCCCATTTCTTTCTTGTTGCGTCCAGTACAATGTTGGCCCTTTCTATCAGTCGGCCATACATGTCACTACAGGTTCCTTTGTCTAGTATGCTTGCGTCCAGTAGTTCTTCCAGTAGTGTCTGTCGTGGCGGTTGTGGGTACGCCCTTGTCACCTTTCGGAGGAAGTTTTTGAACTGTAGATACCTTAGCTTGTTCCCCCTGGCTAGCTGGAATTTCTCTGTCAGTTCGTCCGTGTATAGGTCCCAGACTGTCAGTTTCCCTCCGTCCTGCCTCCACCTTTTGAAGGTGGCGTCAGTCAGTGTGGTGGGAACCAATGGCTGTTGCAGATGGGAGCTTTGTCCGACATTTTGGTCAGGCTAAATTGCTGCCATAGTTGGTTCCAGGATTGGAGGGTGGCTATCACCACCGGGCTGCTGGAGTGTTTTTTGAGTGGGGTTGGGAGTGCTGCCGTGGCGAGGGCCCGGAGGAAGGTCCCCATGCAGGAGGCCTCTTCCGCGCGCATCCACTCGGCTTCTGGCTCCTGGATCCATCCCCTTATTCGCTCGGCCGTCGCTGCCCAGTGGTAGGATTGTAAGGGGCTTATTATAGTCGCCAAACCAGGAATGAACTTTCTGTAATAGTTCACCAATCCCAAGTAAGACCGCAACTCCGTAGTGTTTTCAGGTGTAGGAGTTTGTTGAATTGCCTGTACATTCTCTGCGACCGGGTGTAAACCCTCAAGGTCCACTCAGTAACCTAGGTACACTTACTTCTCTCACATGGAACACACATTTTTCTTTCCACAGGTGAGAAACGGCGGAGAACCTCGTCCAAATTATTTAGATATTCCTGCTGATTTGCCACTGTGACTAACACGTCATCCAGATACACTGCAACTCGCGGCAATCCTCTCAGTATGTTTTCTATTACTCTCTGGAAAATTGTACAGGCCGATGACACTCCAAAGGGTAATCTGGTGTACTCATATCAGCCTCTATGTGTGTTTATGGTGACATATCTATGTGAGGCAGGGTCCAATTCTACCTGCAGACACTCATGTATCATACTGAGCTTCGTAAATGAGTGTCCACTGGTCAGTTTTGCATATTGATCCTCGACTAATCAGATACAGGAGGGAGATAAATCACTTGGTTGCATGGTGTACTGAAAACAACCTCTCTCTAAATGCTGGAAAGACCAAGGAACTGATCATCGACTTCAGGAAGCGTAGCACGACACACACTCCCATCTGCATCAATGGCTCTGAAGTGGAGATGGTCGATAGCTTTAAGTTCCTGGGGGTCAACATCACCAACAGTCTGTCCTGGTCCACTCACGTTGATGCAACAGTCAAGAAAGCCGAACAACCGGGCAGCACGGTGGTGCAGTGATTAGCACTGCTGCCTCACAGTGCCGAGGTCCCAGGTTCGATCCCGACTCTGGGTCACTGTCCGTGTGGCGTTTGCACATTCTCCCCGTGTCTGCGTGGGTTTCGCCCCCACAACCCAAAATAGGTGCCGGGTGGATTGATCATGCTAAATTGTCCCTTAATTGGGAAAACAAAAATGAAGTGGGTACTCTAAATTTATTTTAAAAAAGAAAGCCCAACAACGTCTCAACTTCCTACGGAAGCTAAAGAAATTTAGCATGCCTGCATCGACTCTCACAAACTTCTACAGATGTGCGATAGAGAGCATCCTATCCGGCTGTATCACAGCTTGGTATGGCAACTGCTCGGCCCAAGATCGCAAGAAACTGCAGAGTGTGTGAACTCAGGCCAACGCATTACACAAGCTTGCCACCCCCACATTGATTCTGTATACACCTCTCGCTGCCTCGGGAAGGCAGACAGCATTGTCAGAGACCCCTCCCACCCAGGAATTGCCTTCTTCCAGGCCCTTCCATCAGGCAGAAGATACAGAAGTCTGAAGACCCGCACAGCCAGACATAGGAACAGCTTCTTCGCCAAAACTACTAGACTCCTCAACGACTCTCCCTCGGACTGATCTGTTCCCTGGAAGAACACTATTCACGATGCCCTATGCTGCTCTTGCTCCTGTATTTGCTTTGTTTGGCCCCTTGTTCCGCACTGTAACCAATCACTGTTTGTCGATGTACCATTTTTCAATGTTCTCTGTTGATTATTCTTTGGTCTACTATGTACGTACTGTGTACGTTCCCTCGGCCGCAGAAAAATACTTTTCACTGTACTTCGGTACATGTGACAATAAATCAAATCAATCAATCAATCGACACAGGGGTATCGGTAATGATCCAACCAGGAGGCCCTATTGACTGCCAATTTTAGTCCCTACACAGTCTGACCATCTTATCTGGTTTGAGCACAAAGGGCGTGCCTAGTCTGTGAAAATGACTGGATTAATCATCCCAAGGTCTTCAAGCCGGCTTAGTTCAGCCTCAACTGTTGCTGACAAGGCATAAGGGACTGGGTGAGTCCTAAAGTACTTCTGCTGTGCAACTGAGTCTACCTAGATTTTCGCCATGGCCCCCTTTATTTTCCACAGTCCGTGTCATAATATACACCAGACACATGATGCAGACACACACACTGATGGACATACAGTAGGACCAATCAACATGCATAACACTGCAGCCAATCACCAGTTAGAGCACACTCACTATAAAGACAGAGGGCATCAGTTTTCCCGCTCATTCGGGATGCAGCCTTTCAGAAGTACAGAGTTTACAGCTTACAGCATAGATCCTCACCATGTGCTGAGTGATCAGACTGGTTAGGATAGGCAAAGGTCTTTAGTTAATCTAACATCGTGTTAACCCACAGTAAGAGTATGTTCAACAGTTTATAGTTTAATAAAACAGTGTTGTACTATTTTAAATGTTGGTGGCCTGTAAGTGTTCCACGGATCCAGAGCACCCAACAAATCATGGTACCAGTAGTTGAGGGATGTTAGAACTTCTTAGACCTACCTGCAAGTGATCTGCCTTGCACCAGCATACAGCCACCCTGCAACATGGACAGTGTCTGCCCGCCGCCGCCGCTCCGCATTACCAGCAACCTGGGGTCCAACTGGAAGATCTTCAAACAACGCTTCCAGCTATACCTTGAAGCCACAGACCTGAAAGCTGCTTCAGACACCAGGAAGATTGCTCTCTTCCTCTCCACAGCCAGGGATCACGCCATCCACATCTTCAATTCTCTCACCTTCGCCGATGGTGAAGATAAATCTAAATTCAATACGGTCCTCCTCAAGTTTGACAGTCACTTCGACATTGAGGTGAATGAAAGTTTTGGGCGCTATATCTTCTAACAGAGTTTGCAGGGTAAGGATGAACCTTTCCAGTCCTTTATCACCCACCTCCGCATCCTTGTGCAGTCCTGTAACTACGGTCCACCTCCGACTCCATGATACGCGACCAGATCGTTTTCGATGTTCAGTCGGACCCCCTTCGCCAGCAGCTCCTCAAGGTAAAGTAACTCACCCAAGCGATTGCCATCGAGACCTACATGCTCCATGAACACGCCACTAGTCGGTATTCCCACATCCAAGTGGCTGAAACGGCGCGGCAAGCTCCCCACGAGACAGAACGGGTCTAAGCAATCAAACAACTCCAAGGCTTCAGCCTGGATGAGGGCGGCCATTTTGTGCGCTTTTCGGGGACTCCCGCGCTTGGGCGCACCGAACAAGGGGATGGCACGACGACGAACGTAATGCGCAGGCGCGCACCACGCATGATCGCACTTCACATGCGTGGTGGCGCAACGAACAAACTGACGCAACAGCGTGCGGCAACTGTGGCTCCGCCCATTTAAGGCAGCAGTGTCCTGCCAAATCCCGACGATGCCTGCAGTGTGGCAAACTTGGCCACTATGCTGCCTTATGCAGATCATCTCAACCTGCTAGCTTTCGTCGCTCCAGCCAGCCTTGCAGGGATGTCCGGGCCATTCAACCCACAGTCACCAAGCCTGATTCAGACCTTCCCCTGATTTTGACACCGAGGATCCGAAGGCGCCTTTTCAAGTTGGCATCATAACAAAAAACAGGGTGACCCCGAAGCACAGAATCAAGCCTCTACCGATACACAGCATCGATCCGGATGATGAGTGGTGTTCCACCCTTACGGTCAACCGGTACCAAATATGATTCCGCCTGGACACCGGTGCCTCCGCCAATCTCATTACACGGTCTGACCTCCAAAGCCTTCATGTCAAACCAGCCATCCTGCCATCAGCCTGCCAACTATTAGATTACAATGGCAATGCCATTGCTGCCAGCGGCTCATGCCAACTTGAAGAGACGCACCGGTCACGCAAAGCCATCTTGCCGTTTGAAATCGTAGGTTCCTCGAAAGCCTCCTTGCTTAGCACGCAGGCATGCAAGCTGTTGAACCTAGTGCACAGGGTTCATTCTCTCTCTCCTGCTGACGCGTCTGCCTTTCCGGACACTGACTTCAGGTGCAATTCGACGCCATTATCAACCAGTACCACGCTGTCTTCAAGGGCATGGGCACTCATGAATCGTACCCTGAGGATAACGGTGCCTCACTCCCCTGCTGACCCTGCCACGGACTATGCAGAGCTTCCTGTCGCTCTGCCTCCTCCCGACTGTGATGCAGTCCAGCCTGCTCCTGAACTGGCGGCTCTCGACCCACCCTTGAGGCGGTCAACCAGAATTTGTCGCCCACCTCAGAGACTAAACTTATGAACTTTACAAATTTATGGACTCTCTGAATTGTTTTGTTGCCTTGTTTGATCGTTTTCATGGTTTGTATATAATGTTGTTCTCGTTCCTCTTGTTCCATACTGTTTCTCTGGCACCTTCCCTTGTAAATAGTTTAGTTTTCATGTACATAGTCCTGTAAATATGTCTTCGCACCCCACACATAGTTAGGAACATTATCAACACACATTATTTATTGCCACAAACACACATTTTTATTAAAAGTGCGGGATGTCATAATATACACCAGTATATCATGGTGCAGATACACACACTGATGGACATACAATAGGACCAATCAACATGCATAACACCGCAGCCAATCACCAGTTAGAGCACACTCACTATAAAGACAGAGGGCATCAGCTTTTCCGCTCATTCGGGATGCAGCCTTTCAGAAGTACAAGAGCTTATAGTTTACAGCACAGATTCTCACCATGTGCTGAATGATTAGACTGGTTAGGATAGGCACAGGTCTTTAGTTAACCTAACATCGTGTTAACTCATAGTACCAGTATGTTCAACAGTTTATATTTTAATAAAACAGTGCTGTACTATTTTAAGTGTTGGTGGCCTGTAAGTGTTCCACGGATCCAGAGCACCCAACACATCAGTCCGGGCTGGAAAACCTCAGGGTATTTCCTAGCACTTCGTAAAGGCCCCCAGATCCCATTTGGAAAATTTTCTGCCAATCCAGGTGTAGGCACTTTAACCAATCACGGTCAGCAGACTGGGGCAGTGTCCCTTTACTGTGATCAATTGGAGTCGCACTGACTGTTGTCCGTAAATTACCCGGGTCATTGTGGTTCCTGCAATGGCTAATGGTTAGCCGGCGTACATTGCTAACCTTGCCTCGGTGTCCCGCAGATCTAATTGCTGCACCACCGTCTTTATGCTGCTGAAGGTTTGTTTTCCAATAACTGAAACCACAGCTCCCGTGTCTAGTTCCATGTCCAATGGTTAAGCATTAATCGGCACGGTGATCTTGATGAGGGCCACTCGGGGTACTTCAACACAATTCAGCTGCATGGATTCCTCCTCTGACTGGCCCAGGTGGAAGATGCGGGCCCTTGGTTGAAGCCTACCTCAGGTGGGGTGTCGGGGTTGCCGGCTGACTTGTGTATTGCCCTCCCTGCAGCTCTTGCGTCCACATGCTCCACAACGCCTGGGCTCTCGCTCTACAGACTTCGGGCAGGTATCCCGTCGGAATGTTTCAGTCCTTGATCAACGAACATGGCCTCTACGGTACTCAGCCCAGGTGGGGTTACAGTCTTGAGGGGGTGGGGGGGAGGCAACGCTTGCCAGAGGAGGCACATCCTTGGGTGTTTACCTCCAAACCCAGGATTTCTTGCACTCCTCCCTCAGCACTTCTGTGGGAAAGCAAAATTTACTCGGCCTGCTGAAGGCCCAGGGATGGTTTGGCTAGCAACTTCTTTTGAGTAGGCATGTTATTGATGCCGCAGACCAAGAGTTCTCGCAGTACTTTGAAAAGAGAATTTCCGTACTCAAAACATTTGGCTAGTTTTCGTGGCCTCATCAGAAACTCGGTTATGGACTCTCGTGGGGTCCTCTCTCCTGTGTTAAAACAGTGGGCATGATTCTCCGGAAAGATTTCTAAGTGGGCGGGAACTGCCGTGAGCTTCCCGGTGTCGGCTCGGCGAGGCCAACAACACTATTCAACATTGTTTGGTCCACTTAACAAGACCTCACAAGCTTCACGCCACAAGTGAAGGCTCGCCAGCCGATTCACCAGGACCGCGTTCGCCTCCCTCCTGCTAACAAGGTCGAGCAGCACTTAACCTGCACTTACTCAGCCAACCCCAGTCAGCTGGCAACAATATGGAGCCGAGTATATGGGCCCCAAAATTTGTGGATGCTGACCTGGGGAGGCGCTAGATGAACTAGAGGCCAGGAGAGATGTCCTATTCCCCTGAGGGTCCCAGAGGGTCAGTCACAGTGCTGCCTGGGATTAGATGACACCGGTTGTGAGCTCGGGGAGTGTGACCAGTAGGGCTGTCCTCCAGTGCTGAAAAAAGGTCAACGACCTACACCGGGCAGCACGAGTGAGTAGATCCCAACCACCCCCCACCCACAGTCCACCAGCCCCGCAAGATCTTTCTGCCCCTATGCGAGCATTCACCCCCCCCCCCAACTTTCCATTCAGCCCCCAACCCTCCCTTCACCCTCTTCTCTCTTCAACCCTCCCTTCACCCTCCCATCTCTTCAATCTTTCCTTTACACTCCCCCACCCCCCACACACACACACCACTGTGAAGCACACAGTATGGTCAATGATGCTTTCTCTGTGTCTCCTCAGGAAAAGTTCTCCTACTAGCCTCAGGAGAGGGTGCAGACTGGCGGAGGCATGCCGGACATAAGAATCCTCACCTCCTCCGAGGAGCAGGCCCTGGAGGTGACTGGGGTGTCTGAGGGCAGATGGTCACCCACGCGGAGGTTGGTGCAAGCCGCAGAGGTGAAGAACTACCAGGTCCCACCTGGAGGACCTGTCAAACGTGAGTTGTTATTGCCTTACTGACTGACCCATTCCTCACGCTGACCACAGGCTGGATTCTCCGGTCGCCGACGCTGAAATCAAAGTTCCCAATCAAATCGGGGACAGCCCCCCTTTCACGATGCTCCACCCCTCAAAAGCAGCATACAGGGAGAGTACGCCACACCACACATCGACGGCCTCGGGACGTTGCATGAATGGAGTGCAGTCAGTGACAGCCATGGCTGAGGGTCTCAGCAGAATGTACGACTCGGGATGTCACCCAGTACCAGGCTGTCCTTGATAAGGTTCTGCGGGACATGTGCCGCTCTCATATGGGAATGGCTGAGGCACTGTTTATTGCAAAGCAATTAGATTTACAATATACAAGAGATCCCAGCCGGGCCTGCTCTCTCAGTTCTATACCTGGCCGTCTTTATATAGAATGCAGTCATGAATGTCCTCAGGCTCCCCATCCCCTTCGCAGAGGAGCTCGTACTCAGCAAGACTCATGGGAGACTGATTGCTCCAACCCGCAGGTCTCGTGCGGGTTATAACATGAACAAAGACAGTTACTATCTGAACATGGTGGTTGGGCAATGCACATGTAAGGCTAGCATCGGACGATCATATAATGTGGCCTCACCAGTGTAGTTCTTGGAAGGCTATTGATTATCCTAATGCAGCTGCCCTGAAGTCTGTTGTCTGTGGATATTATACATATTTCTCGCAAGCTGCGTTGGAGCCATTCCAACCAAATGCACTCTGTCATGGCCTCCATTTAATGAGTTAGGTTTGCAGTACAGTTTAATTGATTGTTGAGGGCCATAGCCTTTCATGTCTGCCTTCAGCATTATCTCGTTACCATGTTTACGGCTGAACATTAGCCTTTTACTAGTTCCCACTCTCCACATGCATGATGTAGAGCAATGGAACTTGGTTCCACGTGGTGACATTCGAAGTGTCTGCTAAATGGCAATGAATCTATTATGTCAGTCGTGTGCCAAGCCTGATGGCGCTGGCATATTACATGTGTGACTGTTACCTGAACCCAAAGGTCTGCCTTGCATGACTTCCTGTGTTAGGTCCCAGAGGACAATCGACATGGATCTCATAAGATGACAGTGCAATCAGTGTCTTGGGCTTCCTCGTACATATTGCACCACAACAGATTAAAAATGTGGATTAAAAATAGATTAAAAATTGATGCTCTTGCAGATCTCCTGAGTGCTCTGAAGTATTTACGAGGTACTAATTTATCTTTAAATGCTGTGTCATTACATCTCTCCCAGGTGCCAAGCCAATGCTGGACATCAACTTGGGAGGCTCAGATGAAGGCAGGGTCATGAGTGCTTGTAAATGATGGCACAATGGTCCTGCTGAAGCATCCTCTGTGCTTACAAAGATATCTAACTCACAGGTTCACTTATATGCTGCAGAGTAACAGATGGCAGCGTCCTGAGGAGTACTGTCATCCTGCAGCTCAGTATTAAGATCCAGTCTCACCATTAATCATACATGAAGGGTGGCATTTGGAGAGGTGCCACTGTCTGGATTTAGATCCGTCTTCAGTCAGTCAGGTTATAGCCAGTGACCGATGTAAATGCATTGGAAGCAGTTCACAGAAGGTTTCCGCCCAGGGGTGGCATTTAGCAGGCCTGGTAGCCAAGGGCGCAAATTCTGTAATTATCACGAGAGGCCAAAAACAGGATCTGCACCGTCAGAATTTCTGAACACCATCTTCCCGGGTCCTCCCATTGACAGGAAGGGCGCAAACCTGATTTACTTCAATTTGAATCCATTATAATATGCTTAGCAATGATAACATTGCTTCTTTATTAAATTTTCCCACCCACTAGGTGTGACATCTTAAGTGTAAAGGCCTGACAGTAATGAGGTCTCAGAATTATGCAGCCTGAGTAAGAAGTTTGACCATTAGCTTTGCCTATCCTGAAGCGGAAAGCAATTGTGCCCTCTAACAGTCCTGAGACTCAAACTTGTCAAACTAATTGACCATCAAGAGTTAGGCTTAACAATGTGAGCTGCCCACAGTCTCTGGGCTGGAAGCTCAGTGTTTAAGGAGAAATGCTTGGGTACACAGGATCTTTTCTTTTTGCCAGACCCCTGTCATTGCAGATCCATTAGCTACCAAGGTGACATGGCCATATAAAGCTCCTGTCACAACACCCAGTGATATTGAGAATGAGAGAAGAGAACCAGATGGGAGACCAAAGGCAACTCTGACTGGATGAGGGCATAATCCGGGGTCAGTCATGCAGTGGAGATGGAGGAAACCTGGGATGTAAGCGAGCATTAGGCGCCGATATGGTGTAGGACTGGCTGCCTCCAGGTCCAGGTTGCCAATGGGTCAGAGGTGTAAGCGACACCAACCAGACTGTCTTTCCCTCCCTCTCTCAGGGCAATATCAGTCAGGAGCCAGTGGAGCTGGCTATTATCACAGCGCTGGAGGAGCACAAACTCCAGCAGCAATGAGTGGTCGCACCCAGGAAAGATCCAGTGCCAGGATACCACGAAGCCACAGGGCAGGCTCGGCTGGAGGCCACACTAGCCGAGCATGGGGCAGAACGGCATAGGAGCCCATGGGTATACAGTTTTTAAGTGTCCTTCATGGAACTGTCGGGCAACGTGTGCCGTTGGAGACTCCCCCTCACCAGGGAGACTGTCCAGTACCTGTGCCACATTCTTTCCAACTTGGCGCCACATGAAGGCGGAGGACACCCGCTCCCTGTAGCCTCAGCTTTGGTGTGATGGCTTACTCCAGGTCTCAACGGGTGACCTGTGTGGCATTTCGCAGGCATCCACCCATAATTGTATCTGTGAGTGAATGGATGCACTCTATGCCAGGGCTTGTGACCACATTACCTTTGCCCAGCAGGACGAGAGGGCTTTGGGATTCAGCGCCATAGTTGTCTGCCAAAGACGCAGGGGGTGATCAACTGCACTCATATCGCTCTATGCGCCCCTCAGCATCAGGACATCCCCTTCATCAACAGGAAAGGGATTTACTCTCTTAATATCCAGCTGGTGGGTGACCACCAGATAAGTTTCAGGCATGTGTATGCCTGTTCCCCAGGGAGCATGCATGACAGCAACATCCTCGGACCATCGCAAATCCTTGGCATTTTCAAGGGTCACCCCCCAGGCTGCAGAGATGGGTTGTAGGGGACTTATCGACGGTCTTGGCTGATGACACCAGTGTGGAGGCCTGAGACCGAAGCAGGGGGCTGATACAACGAGGCTCACAGTGCCACCTTGTTTGTGATACAGTGATGCATAGCCTCCTCTAGCTGCACTTCCGCAGCCTCAATAGGACCGGTGGGGGCCTTCCATACAGGCCCAAGAGGGTCTCCCTCATTGTAGTGGTCTGCTGTGCCCCGCAAAACCTGGCTCAGCAGCAGGGCCACTACCTTACTGATGAAGACCTGGAGGAGCACCACATTTCCTCAGGTGAGGAGGAAGTTCTGGAGGTAATAGAGGAAGAGGCTGATTTGGAGCAGGAAGATGAAGGCCTGGCGGGGATGAGGGTTTGCATGGGCAGGAGGGCTTGGGGCACCCTCACTGCTTCCCACTTCATGCAATAGAACTAGTATGTTGTCTGACAGCTCACAAGACCTTCTACCCCCTGTCCGTTCTGACCACTCCACGAAATGGGATGAGGGTTGAAGAAACCTTAGTCATCAGGGTGCCGGGGCTGGGGAGTCCTTGAGTGCCTGATGACCAGCCAATGCAGAAGAGTGATGACGACTTGAATTGAGGAATGGTCTGTGATGCTGCTCAGCTATTGCTTTTGTCTGATTCCTATCTGTCTGTTGCCAGCCCCCCGGCTCATGAGCAAGTGAGGTTCAACAATAGATTCCTAGGCCTCTGAGCACAACTGGTGTATTGGTGTGAGGGTCTAGGGTTCACTGATTCCTCCCTGAGTCCCTTAAAAATTAATGAAACATTCGCTATAAGAGTGCCGCACCGTCTGCCTGATCATAGAACCATAGAATTCCTACAATGCAGAAAGTGGCCATTTGGCCACTCGAGTCTGTACTGACCCTCTGAAAGAGCACTGCCTACCTCGGACCATTCCCTTGCCTTATTCCCGTAACCCCACCTGACCTGCACATCTTTGTACACCAAAGGGCTGCTGATCATGGCCAATCCACCTAATCTGTGCGCCTTAAGATTGTGGGAGGAAACCAGAATACCTGGAGGAAACCCATGCAATCATGGGGAGAATATGCAAACTCCACACAGATAGTCATCCAAGGCCAGGATTGAGCCCGGGTCCCTAACACTGTGTCAACAGTGCTAACCACATTGAGAGCCTATGAGAAGATCTTTGTCCATATGGGGAGCAACGCTATGTCACTGGGAGGACGGTTAATGAAAGTGAGGTGTTAAGGTTGCGAAGACCAATAAATTCAATACATGTGAAGATGTTACAAGTGATAAAGACCACCAACTATCTGGGTCTAACTTCATCCATCCACATGCTATGCCTCCAAAGCTCCTTACACTTTTTCGTACCCTCCCACTACATCTAGGTGTGTTCCAGGATGTACATCAAAGGTGGAGACGGCCTGCTGTCTTACATGCCCCATTGTCTGAGATGCCCTTGACGGATGTCCTCTGGAGGGCCCTGGCCTACTTTTGGGTGGCACTGGTGTTGCTGAATCACTCTGTTCCGCCCCCGCTGGCTCTGATTTGCACCGGTATCAGGAAGGGGGATTCAGATGGCCTGGATCCTCCTCCTTCCAGGTGCTCGTGGTCACCTGGGTTACCCCATGGGACTGAGTGGCAGTTGGAGTGAGCTAAAGAAGCCTCAACATCATCAGGCGCTGCCAGTCCTGGAGGCCCGCCATTGTCTGCATCATGGTGTCAAACCTCTCAAGGGACTGAGCTATGTTTCAGTGTCCTCCTGTTTTTGATCTGACCTCTTGCCCCAGGCTTTCCACTGCAGATGTCATCCTTTCAGTGTTGGCCTGGGTGCTACACGTTGCCAGCAACATCTCCTGTGACAGAAAGCTTTGGGACTCCTCTATTCGGCCTTGCAGGTGCAGACGTGTCACTGATAACCACTCCTGGTATTCCCAGCTCTGCCTTTGCATCTCCAGCAGCTGAGGATGAACATGTCCAGAGGTACAGCACATGCCTGGGCACAGCTGCATTCTGGGATCCAGCAGACCTCCAAATATTCGATTCCTGGAATGCCCCTGCCTCCACCTGATGTGCATCAGAAGCTGTGCAGTGCTTACCAGGAAGCGACCATGAAGCCTGCCGAAGTGTGTGTCTCTGTGATGATGGATGGTGCAGGTGATAGCTGTGGAGATTCATCTGTGTCCTTCTCCGAGATGGTGTCAAGGTGGGCAGTGCGACACTGCTGGTCGACAGGCCAGGCCCTTTGGTTGATGTTCCTGCAAGGCAAGGGACATGTTTTTAGTACATAGTCTGAACAAAGATTTGAGCTACAAAGAACTCACTCTACACTGGTCATCTGGATGAAGGTGCAGTGGCTTTGCATTTTTCTGTCGCAAGCCAACTTTGCTGTCAGCCACAGGCCCACTCCTGCTCCTCCCATATGAGCTCCATGGTCCCCCCCTCGTACGGAGTCAGGATCCTCATATGGCATCCCGCCGCCCGCTTTCTCTCACTCGCAGAGATTGCATGGGCGACATTCTCCTGCAGGAACACAAATGGAGATTATGTGAGCTAGATGTCTGGCAGGTCAAAGGTCGATGACACCTGGCATGTATGGCCACTGCACCTAAGCAGGGAGGGGTTCTGATGAGGAGTGCTGGGGAGGTTTGAGGATTCTGGTGGGAGTTCAGGTCATGGGGCCCTGCAAGGTGGCGGATTGTGGGATCCAAGTGAATTTCTGGAGGATGACAGAAGATGGAGTACAGAAAGAAGACAGGGAGGACTTACCCTGGCTGATCAACATGGCGTATTCCATCTTTTTCCTACATTGCACACCCAGCCTCTCAATTAGGCTGCTGACACTGACCAGTGCGGCCACTGTGTCCCAGGCAGGGTTCATCACCTTGCTGGAGGGCCTCCTGCCAACCAGACGATATATTATAACATACCTTTCCTTCACAGCATCCAGCCGAGGGCCCCCTCCGTAAATCTAGGAGTTGGTTTCCTAGTTGCTGTCCTCTTGGCTTGAATGAGAGAAAGTGAGTGGAGCCGTTTAAATGCAGCGCCCCTTCATTGAAGCGCTCAGTTGACCCCCCCCCGAGTTGGTTGAATCAGACGCTTCACGCCTCAGGTACGGTATTTTTCACGTGAGGGAAACAAATTTTCACAGTGCTTAAAAATTGCGGTCCTGATTGCACCACCGGGGCTGGCGGGAGTCACACTGATTCTATTGCCGAAAATTATGCTTTGCCATTTTTGGGGGAACGTCCGCCCTTGAAATGGGAGGGTGTGTTATGAGGAAAAGTTTGACATACTCGAATTTGGAGTTTAGAAGAGGAAGAGGTGACTTGACTGAAGAAAATGATATCCTGAGGGGTTTTCACAGGGAGGATATGGAGAGGATGATGTTTCCTGTTATGGGCGAACTCGGGGTCGCCCATTTAAAACAGAGATGACCCAAAATGTTTTCTCTCAGAGGGTCTTGAGTCTTTGGAACTCTCTTCCTGAGAAGGAGATGGAATAGATAGCTGGATTCTCCGAATCTGAGACTATGTCCCCACACTGGCGTGGGAACGGTGGTGTTTTACGACCGAAAATTTGGCATAAAATGGCCGCCAATCCTCCGTTTGGCTGGAGGCTAGCAACCGCACAGTGTAGAGCACCCGACTCTAGCTGCCGATACGACCCGGAGAATTTCCAGGTCCGTGGCCATGCAACATGGCGCCGGCCGCTCGCAGAGCCAGCCTGCAAAATAGTGCCCCCCCCCATTAGCTGGCCCACGAGCCCTGCACCACCGCCCAACAGTACCCCCAGCCACTGGCAAAGTCACCCCTGCCTGCGGATTGGCCCTACCCCAAATGTGGCGGCACTGGACTGAGTCCACAGCTGCCATGCCAAGTTTCCGGCGGATGAAACTACACGCGGCCTACGCCGTCGAGAACTCGGCTAGTCGGGGGGCGGAGAATCGGCAGGTGGGCCTCAGACCGTCGGTAAAGTGCGCAGCATGCTTTGGATGGGGCGGAGCATCGCGAAAGCAGCGCCATCCCCGATTTGGTCGGAATCGGGGATTCTTCAGCGTCAGTGACCGGAGAATCCCATCCATTGTCTTTGAATATTTTTAAGATAGAGGTGAATAGATTCTTGGTAAGCAAGGAGGTGATAGGTTGTCGGGTGTCGGCGGGATGCAGAGTTGAGGATACTCTCAGATCAACCATGATTTTATGAAATGGCAGACCAAGCTCAAGGGGCTGAATGGCCTTCTCCTGCTCATTGTTCGTATATTTGTATGATTGACAATTTTTCGTCTTTAAGCCGCTTTGCTAAACTCCCGGCATACTGCCATGAGTTAAGTGATATTTAGAGTTGCATTTCTTCTCTTGAAGGCGACCACAGCCAGTGGAATGTTGGCACAATGGTTTAAAGGACAGTATCATGTCTACTTACTTCAGACTGAACACTGGTGTTGTGCCTATATCATTACCGAATGGACACATCCTCCCTATGCTTGGTCTTCCAAGGATGAGGCCATTGTTACGCATTAATGTGACTATTCTTTCTGAGATTAATACTTTCACTGAGATATTGAAGATGACAAAGAAGGTCTTCGTGTTGACCCTGCATCGAGGGAACAGGAGAACTATGCTTGTGTCAGTTTGTCTTCACCTTATTCACCCTGGAACATTGTCACTACAAGTGTCTCACAAACGCATTTTCTGTGTCATTTTCAGGCAATGGCATCTTCTTGTGGTGTGTCAGAACCATTGCCCTCTTCAAAATCTTCCCTTCCATGTCCTCCTCATCCGAGGAGGCATGTATCTCCCCTATGATTTCATGTGGTAACTCATTCCCCCTTTGTAACACCAGCTTGTGTAGGCCACAGCAAACAATGATGAGGCAGGACACCCTCTTTGGAGAGCATTCGAGATCCCTGCATGATCAGTCCAAACACCTAAAACCCTTCAACATGCCAATGGGCTGATCTATTAATGGGCTTGTTGCAGAATGTGCCGGATTGTATCTCTCCTCAGATGCATTATGTGGATAATGAACAGGCGTAATTTGTCATATCTTATCACTGCAGAGCCACCCCTGAATGCGCTGAAAGCCCTCAAAGATCTGTGGCTCCTGCGAGTGACTCAAATGTAAGAGTCATGCGAGATCCCAAGATACCTCGCGTAAACATGCATCATCTTCATTTTCTGATCATAGATCACTGCACGTTTCGAGAGTGAAATCCTTTTCTATTGATACTTGAGAGCTCTTAAGGTCACGTACCTGCAGTTGACAGTGCCCTGCACTTCCAGGAAATTGGAGATCACTGCGAATCCCACATTTCTGGCAGCCTGACTTGCTTCATCCATGGTGCCTGCTCATAATTGGGTGCTTTATTGAAAAGGACATTAGTTATCTTCCTTTTGCATTTATGAGTGAATGATTGTGAGATTCTGCAGAGGTTCCCATTGGAGCCCTGGAATGATTCCCTGGCAAAAAAGCTGAGTGTGACAGTTACCTTAATTGTAACCAGTATTGGATAGCCTCTCGGTCTGGGCGAAGTGAGATCTTCATGGACAATCTAACAGATATGCCCCACCACATCCCTGGATATGCAAAGGCATCAGTGGCACGTTTTTCACTCAGCTCCATGTATGAGAGGCATCATCTGCAAACCCTTGTTCACGCCAAATGTCCCCATGGATTTGTTCTCTCCCTGTTAACATCTGGATCATCCTGAGGCCCTGCTGGCTCTTCTTCCTCAGAGCGGCGATCTTCCCTGAGCTATGCCAAATGGCGGCAGACCCTGCTTCTCCTCATTCTAATCAAACTTACCAAGAAGGCAGCATTGAGTGCATTCCTCCTTGTACCTATGGACAAATAGAATACAGACATCATTGCATCTTAACCTGGAACGATCTCCCTCCGACGCGAAACCAGGAAGCCAGTGTGAAATCATAGACCTGGGGCGGGATTCTCTGACCCCCCGCCGGGTCTGAGAATCGCCAGAAGCCGGCGTGAATCCCGCCCCCGTCATCTCCCGAAGTCTCCGGCACCAGAGATTCAGCGGGGGCGGGAATCGCGCCGCGCCGGTTGGCGGGCCCCCCGGCGATTCTCTGGCCCGCGATGGGCCGAAGTCCCGCCGCTGTCATGGTGGTCCCGCCGGCGGGAATCTAACCACCTACCTTACTGGCGGGACCAGGCGGTGCGGGCGGGCTCCTGGGGGGGGCGCGGGGCGATCTGGCCCCGGGGGCTGTCCCCACGGTGGCCTGGCCCACGATCGGGGCCCACCTGTGCCGTGGGGCCACTCTTTTCCTTCCACGTTCGCCATAGTCTTCACGATGGCGGACGCGGAAGTGACCCCCTCCCCTGCGCATGTGCGGGGATGACGTCAGCAGCCGCTGACGCTCCAGAGCATGCGCGGACTTCCGCCAGCCGGCGAAGTCCCTTCGGCCCTGGCTGGTGTGGCGCCAAAGGCCTTTCCCGCCAGCCGCCGGGGTGCCAACCACTCCGGCGAGGTCCTAGCCCCTCTAGGTTAGCGTTTGGCCCCTAAAGGTGTGGAGAAATCTGCACCTTTGGGACGGCCTGGCGCCGGAATGGTTCACGCCACTCCATCCTGCCGGGACACCCGCCCCGCCGGGTAAGGAAGAATCACGGCCCTGACCTCATTCCAGGCATGGCATCGTCAGGACACCCCTTGTAGCTGAAGCACATCCTGACGGTTCACATGTGGCTGAACATTCCCCTCTGACATGACTGCACATTTACAAAGAGGCTTTGATCAGGGGGATTATAACCATGAATTCTTCCCCTCATTCAGGCTATTGGTATCTTGCCTCCTTTAGCCTGGACATTAGGAAAGACTCCCACCAATTTCAAGACTGGAAGTGTTGTAAGACATGACTATTCAAACGGTAATATAGAGCCTTGCCTTGAGCTTATTGTTTATGTACAGAAGTTGTGATCCCTTTATTGTTTAATCCCCCTTTGCTTTTTATATGCTTCTGTGATGGTTATGTGGGCAATAAGACCAAACAAAGTATTGCCCCAAGTTTTAACAGATTCTCACTGCATGAGTTAAGGGGCGGGATTGTTCGGAAACCGGCGGGGCAGACAACTCCGATGTGATGGAGTGGCGTGAACCACTCTGGCTTCGGTCCGCCCCAAAGGTGCGGAATCCTCCGAACCATCAGGAGCTAGGGCGGCGCCGGAGTGGTTTGCGCCCCGCCGGCTGCCGTGAGTTGGCGCTTGCGCGGGAGCGCCAGCGTGTGCTGGTGTCATCCCAGTGCATGCGCAGGGGGTGTTCATCTCCGCGCTGGCCATTGCAGACCGGTACATCTGCAGGCGCGGAGGAATAGAGTTCCCCCACGGCACAGGTCCGCCCGCGGATCAGTTGGCTCCGATCGCTGGCCAGGCCACCATGGGGGCACCCTCCGGGGGTCAGATCCCCCCACGTCCCTGAGGACCCCGGAGGCTGCCCGCAGAGCCAGGTCCCGTCAGTAAGTACCTGTTATAAGGTACGCCGGCGGGATCCGCCGAAAACGGGCAGCCACTCGGCCCATCGTGGGCCGGAGAATCGCCGGGGGGGGGCGCTGCCAGTGGCCGCGACCAGCGTGGCACGATTCCCGCCTCCACCAAATCCCCGGCACCGGAGAATTCGGCAGCCGGCAGGGGCGGGATTCACGCCGCCCCCGGCGATTCTCCGACCCAGCAGGGGGGTCGGAGAATCCCACTCAAGGTGTCAAACTCCCTCAGTTGGTATACACATTGACTTTTCTCAGCTGAGCTTTGGCCTGTGTGTCAATTGAGCCAGAATTGCAGTTATGGCTCCTCCCAAATGGCCTCAGACTCATCCTTGAGCAATTCTTTCAAACGTTAGTTTTCAACTGTGCCTTTCTAAAGTTAGATCATCATGATGGTGCTGCTATCTGTCAAGGTGACCAGCTTTCAACCTTCACCTCTTACCCTCCAAGTCCCTCCTGTATTCTCCTCCATCCTCACTGCAACCACATTCACCTTCCTCCGATCATTCTCCTGTCACCCTGGAGCCAACTCTATATATCTTGCTACGCCTGTCCGCCCAGCCTGAACACCATTTAATGTGGATGTCCCAAGCAATTTAGCAAGCTGAACCCCTCCCCTTCTTAAGGCACCCTGACTTTCAGGGACCACACCCCTCTACCATGAGACACTCCAATACCTTCCCCACCCCCTCAAGACTTACCAACTCTCAATTTACAGAATGCAGGTGCCTCTCCTGACCATGGTTATGCCATCTGTCACCCAGTATGAATCCTTCAACCCCCAGGACCAAAACCTGTAACCAACTGACCAGGTCCTGCACACTATGCTGCATCCAGCAGTCACTGCCCAGAGAGGTATTCCCCTTCTCAGAACTGGGACCCAGAAATGTATGCCATCCAGAACCCTGCAGTATGGCCCGTGCAGCCACAGGACTGTCCTCTGAATCTTCCCCTGACAGTGTGACTTTATACTAAGGACTATTTTCTAAATCTTCCCCTGGCAGTGTGGCCTTAGCGCCATGACTGTCACACACTACTACCCCCTGTACCTTTGACAATCCAACCCCACCCCAAACCCCCAGTCATATATCTGTGTTTCACCCATCCCTCACGTGTTCCAGTCAAACGCCCTTGAGAGCAATGGGGGACACATTGATTGATCTTCCCATGGGACTCGTAAAATATGAACTCCTCTGCTACTTTGCGCTGGCCTGCCCAGCTGCAGCTCGTAAATTGGCCTTTTAAAACCAGGCCCGAACTGGGACTGGCACTTCCGTTAGTCCTGATTGGGACCTTTGAGTTGTACACCATGTTGTGGCCTTTACTTCGTGTTAACTAAATAAATATAATTTAACTTACCTTCTCAGGCCTTCGGATCTTTTATATGCTCCCCCAGTGATTCCAGTGAGCTTGCCTTCTAATGAGCATTCATGAGATGGAAAGGGATGCAAATGTGGTATCGACATTGATCAGTGGGAAACGCTGCCTATTTTTAGCCCACCATGAAAGCTGGGTGAACAAATTTCTGAACTCATTTCCAGCCAGCAAGAAACTGACTTTTGCCATCACTCCAAATTTTGTGCCCTGCCTGCCACTAGTCCCGCCCTGGCAAAAGCAGAAAATTCCACCACAGCATTCAATCGTTCAGTGTTTGATTTCACGTGTCTGTTGACTCTCTGTGTTGTTAGTCAAGCCTAGGTGTGGTAATGGAGAAACAGAAACCAAACGGAAAAAAAGAAGCTGTAAATTTGAGACACTAGACATTCCAGCAAGTATTGTAAATAAAGCTTCCACATATAGAACGTGGTGTGTCATCTGTGCAAATCTCCGAGGTACAAAACACAACAATAGGAAGGATGTTGGAAAGGACACCAGGAATGAGGGAGTTCAGTTATGTGGAGAGATTGAAGAAGCTAGGATTGTCCACCTTAGAGCGTGGAAGGTTAAAGGAGACTGAGTATTTATTATTCAACATTATGAAAAGCTTGGATGGAACAAATCGGGATAAACTGTTTCTTCTGGGTAAGTGGGGTCAGGAACTAGAGGTCATGAATTTATAATAATTGGCAAATGAACTCAAGGAGAAATGAGGAGGGCGATGTGCAGGGTGTTAAGATCTGTAATGCACTATCTAAAAGAGTGGAAAAATTAAATTTCACAGGAGCTCTCAAAAGCCAATTGGATATGTATTTGAAAATAATTTTCTAGGTTCAGAGAAAAGAGCTGGGAATTTGGACTAAATTGTATAACTATTTCAAAGAGCCAATACAAACAGAGGGAACAGAGGGAAGTAGACCTTGGAAAATAGGAGACAGGTTTAGATAAAGGATAAGGATCGGCGGCGCAGGCTGGGAGGGCTGAAGGGCCTGTTCCTGTGCTGTAATTTTCTTTGTTCTTTGTTTGTTCTTAAATATGACAAGCCACTTGCCCCCCCCCCCCTATCCTGTGCAGTAAATTCTCTAATTTATGATTATTGTATACCAGATTACTAACGTGTTCATGAGGGTAATCCTAACTATCAGATCATTGGAATGTGTTAATGAAAGTTAACACACGCCAATGTTAAAAGTACATCAATAAAAGTAACATTAAATAATGCTTGATTATTAGTGTACTGATTTTATACATTGCTCCTTACTACCTTAGTGCTACAATTATTAAACATATTTTAATAGGAGTAACATGATGTGCCATGTGGTGTTACCTGTCAATTATTAGCACATGATTATAAAATGATTTTTTTGAGTTGTAAAATACACAGATAATATTAGTTATTTTAAATATAATTTTTTTTGGTATCATTAGAGATATAGTTATATCAAGTCATTTATAATCACTCAGATCCAATTGGGAACTGTATTTTCATCGCCTCTGGGACATTTAGCAAATCTTTGTTCTTCAGCAGGAGCCAATACTACACATGCCAAATGTGGAAACCTATGTAATTTATTGAAAAACGTCCACTGACCTTAACATTAATGAAAATAATTTGACTTTTTGAAAGGTGAACAATCACATTATGAACATAGAACATACAGTGCAGAAGGAGGCCATTTGGCCCATCAAGTCTGCGCCAACCCACATTAAGCCCTCACTTCCACCCTATCCCTGTAACCCAATAACCCCTCCTAACCTTTTTCTTTTTGGACACTAAGGGCAATTTAGCATGGTCAATCCACCTAATCCACTTGTGCTACCGTGCTGAAGAGAAGGGGACATGTTGTCCACACAAATTCAAAGCTTTAAGAGTTTCACAATTTCAGTTGCCTAATCTCAACCCCATTTATGTTTACAAGAGGAATTTCCTCCACTCAATGGCATCAGCTCCCCATAACCAGTCCCAGAGATGTTACAAAAACTGAAGAGTAAAGTGCAGTTTTTTTTCCTTATTTGGCCAGTCTTTTACCCTCCTTTCCTGAAGACGTTCAGGGCAGCACGGTAGCATGGTGGTTAGCATAAATGCTTCACAGCTCCAGGGTCCCAGGTTCAATTCCCGGCTGGGTCACTGTCTGTGTGGAGTCTGCACGTCCTCCCCGTGTGTGCGTGGGTTTCCTCCGGGTGCTCCGGTTTCCCCCCACAGTCCAAAGATGTGCGGGTTAGGTGGATTGGCCATGCTAAATTGCCCGTAGTGTAAGGTTAATGGGGGGATTGTTGGGTTACGGGTGTAGGGTGGATACGTGGGTTTGATAGGGTGATCATTGCTCGGCACAACATCGAGGGCCGAAGGGCCTGTTCTGTGCTGTACTGTTCTATCTATCTACGCTGGGGGGCATTTTCCAGGCTCAAATCCCGTTATGGCCGCTAACTTTTGCGAGAGGGCAATAATGAGATTTGCACTGGGGAGATCTCAGAATGAGATCTGTCCCATCCCCGTCGGCAACGTGATCACCTTCATGCCCAGCGAGGGTGTGAACCTGACTACCATGAACTTGAATGAATTTACTGTAACTTCCAGGGGTGTCAGATTCCAGCACCCCCCCCCCCCTTCCCCCAACCTTAGCTGCTCTCCAGCAGTCAGGATGACCATGTGGGGGGTGTGGAAGCCAGTTTAGCCCCCGGGTGGTCAGGGACATGGCAGGGCAGTGCCCTGGCAGTGCCAGGTTGGTGGGACCAGGGGACAGGCCTAGAGGGAACCCCATTGTTGGCGTTTCCCATGATGTTGGGATGTAAGCAATGGTAGTGGGGAGGCACTGAAACCCGAAGTCCCGATGTCGACGATGGTGGATTTGGTACTGAACCCTCGATGCCAGCAATGGTGGTGAGGGGGTGGGTGTAAGCCTTTACTTTGAGATCACGATCTCTGTAGAGCCCTTGCTTGCTGGATCTATGAGGCCCCACCCTGCCAGAGTGCCAGCGAAAAACAGGCTTTGCTGTTGTTTTTGACCAAGTGTCAAAAGATCTGGAGAGAAAACCTGGGGAGAAACATACCGGCTTGCAGTCAAAACCTGACATTTTGTCATTTTGGGGGGGAATTCCACCCTTTGACTTTTGTGGGCTCGTCTCCATAGTTGGCGGGAACCCTCATGTATCCAAGTTCAAGTTTCCATTTTTCATTCATGTACCTTGACAGTGAGTATTGCCAGAATGTTCCAGCACCGAGAGTATCACAGTGGAGCCTCGCATCCACATGCGTTTTATCAGCCAGTAGTTAATTTTTTCCCTGTGCAAGCCACAGGTAGTGAGGCCACTTATTTTACCTCTACATTTGCTGTCTGTGAGGGATCTGACTGAATAAAGTGCGAACCTTGGTTCCACTCGGGTCGGTAGTTCCATGAAGAAAAGTGCATTTTTAACCTTCGGTTATATTGTGCTTTTCACAGGAATCGAAGTGGCTTCACATGTGCATCATCAAAAGAACAGATAATATGGCTCGGGAGTTAGGTTGTTGGTCATGCTCAGAGGTTACCTGAAAGTTACCAAAACAAAAAATGAGGCACCTGAGATGATTAAAGGATTTGATAGGGTCGACAAAGTGAAAATAATTCCTCTGACGTGGAAGCCCAAAACAAGGGGACATAACTTTAAAATTAGAGCTCAGCCATCCAGGAGTGATGTCAGAAAGTACTTATTCACACAATGGGTAGCAACAATCTGGCACTCTCTCACTTGCTCCTCGAGAAAGCTGTCTATATTGATAGACTTTTGTTAACTTAAGGATAGTTAAGGGACGGGTAACAAAGGCAGATGGAATTAAGATACAGGGCAGACAGTCCAGGGGAATAAGGTAGAACAGGCTCGATGTGCTGAAGGGCCTATTTCTGTTCCTCTGTTTCCCCTTGAGCATGTCATCTTCAACTGTTTATACTACACGCAGACAGAAGCCTCAATTTAAAGGCATGCAGTTGACTCATTGGGCATTCTGGGAATTTTATAAACTTATTTTTCAGTGCTATGAGAAGTGCCACACACAATTTTTCTCTCCTGGACATTGGCCACACACAGAATTATGTCCTTCATGTGAGTTCCAAGCCACATGTGGAAAGGTCCCTTGTTACAAAGTATGATCTGCAGCATACAATTTCAATCAGGTTTAGCACTCTATAAATATTGGGCATGAGGTTAGTTGCTGCAATGCAACTCTGCCCAAAAGGCATTAGAGAAGCATTTCACTCTAATTTTAACGAAGATTACCCTTGAAAATCAACAATTTTCTCTCCTGATTCAAAATTGCTTGTTCCGTCCATGACTTTTATACTGTCAATCCAAACATGCTTTCATTCCATGACTTACACCAAATGGCAGTCTATGTTTTATCCGAAAGTCCATCTCAAAAACCGACAACAAATTGTAATGCAGTGGTACAGAATGCTAAAGGTATGCAGTAAGACCAGTTGTACTTTGGAATCAAATCACCTAATCGCAGCTTGGACCATTGGCAAACACCCAAAAATAAAAAAGGAACGAGTGACAATGACCTGCATAATTATGGAGGTGTTGTTTAAAATATGCTTGTATCTCAAGGATTCTACTG
Organism: Scyliorhinus canicula; assembly: GCF_902713615.1. NCBI lineage: Eukaryota > Metazoa > Chordata > Chondrichthyes > Carcharhiniformes > Scyliorhinidae > Scyliorhinus > Scyliorhinus canicula. The sequence goes on from NC_052149.1 coordinate 142,836,987, forward strand.
GGCTTCCCTCCCAACCCCGCCCCTCCGCGCCCCCCCCCCCCCACCGCCCTTCCGCGCCCCCCCCCCCCGCCCCTCCGCACCGCCCCCCCTCCCCCCCCCCCCCTAGAATGTTAGACTGGCAGTTCCTTACTGCCGTCTTGACCTAGAATGTAATATGTGGAATGTGTGTTCTTTTACAGACCTGATTCTATGTGACAGGTGAACAATCAGGACAGAGGTTTTAATGTTTGGCCTGAAGGCACAATCCAATTTTCAACTGTTTCAAATCCGCTGTGTCAGAGTTTATTTGCACAGGATAAGTAATGTCAATTGTAATCAAGCCATGGAGAGAGTGGAGCACTCTGCCCTCTTGTGCTCTGCGTACAAAATACAAAATAAGGCGGATTACTGGAAGGGAGAAGTTACAGGCAATTGAATGCTAACTGGATCTATATAGTTTCCATATCTGGGAAGAGTCTTCTCTCACCTCTCATTCACATGGACTAGATACAAGAACAAATCTTGATGGCACCTCACAGGCATTCCTCTCAGCTCTAAGGGGAGGTTTTCCATGCACCCCGGGGTCATGTTTCTCAGTGGAGGGGGGCAACCAGCCCCAGGATCTTCTGGTCCCGCCACTGTCAATGGGATTTCTCATTGAATCCACCGCCCCACCACCGGGAAACCCTTGGCGGGGGGTTCACCATTGGCAGGACCGGAAGATCCCACTGGCGAGAACAGCTGGAAAATCACCCCGGTCTCCAACTGTCACAACAACCAATTCCATTAATATATTAGTCAAAATTTGACACTGAGCCATATAAAGAGATATTAGGACAGAAAAGATGTTGATTTTAAGAAGCATCTGAGAGGAGGACAGGTAGAGGGAGGTTAAGAGTTTTGGGAAGAGATCTAAGTAGTTGAAGGTATGGTTGCCAATGACATTTCTTGGCCCTTCCTGTTTTACACAAAGTTGGTGTTCTTTTTCCACTCATTCTTTCTAACCTCCAAAAATAGGCTCTCCCTATATGCTTGCTAAGTTGAAATCAAAATCCATTAAACCAATGCATTCTTTCTTGGGACTCCTTACCTTCTTCAGCCATCCTCTTACAACATTCAAGCTGTTAAAACCCATGATTGTCCAGACTTACATTTAGGTTTTGAGCAGAAAAAATAAAGAACATAGTAAAATAAAGAACACTTAAAACCAGAGTGTAGCACCAGGGTGTTGCCTGAGATAGAGTGTTTCAGCTATCAAGAGCGACTGGTTTTCCTTGGAGCAAAGAGGTAATGGGCAGAAGGTTTATAGGAGATGTGAGGGGAAACCTTTTCACCCAGAATGGTGGGAATCTGGAACTCACTGACTGAAAGGGCGATAGAGGCAGGAACCCTCACAACATTTAAGAAGTATTTAGATGAACACTCAAAATGCCATAGTATACAAGGCTAAGGGTCAAGTGCTGGAAAATGGGATTGGAGTAAATAGGTGCTTGATGGCCGGCGTGGACACGATGGGCCGAAGGGCCTCTTTCCACGCTGTAAAAACCCTATGGCACGATGACCCAATGACATAAAAGTGCTGCTAATGGCCTCATAGAATCATAGAATAGTTCCAGCACTGAGTCCATTCAGCCTGTTGTATCTGTGCTGTCTCTGCAAAAACAAGAGTCCCACTCCCCTGTCTTTTCCGTCAGCTCCTGTCCATCAGGCTGACTGTTGAGCCGGAAATCCCATCCTCAGATCAATTAATTGCATGAGACCTGGGTCTCCAGTTTCTTGTTTCACTGCCTGCTTCCAGAATAATGCAGTAGAGAATGAATTCCAAGAAATATTTTTGTTCTATTCGATGGTATTAGACATTCTAATTTTGTATTCTATTATTTTGGAATAGTTTAAGAAATGGTTGAAACAGTATTATGTACCTGGCTATTTTCTCTGTGGGCGCGATATACCGGCCTTGTTGCTCCCGACTCTGGGCTGGTAAATCCCGCGAGAGGCCTCTCGTGAGATTTACGATGCTCGTTGCGCCTTGCAAGAGTAGTTAGTCTCACTTGAATATATCTACGCCTGAGTTACAGGGCACTGTTCAATATTGGTTTTCACAAACATGGACCAGGCGTACTGGCACTTGGGGTGTGTGGGGGGGGGGGTGTTCCCAGGTGATCGGGGGGCCCCGATGGTCAGGCCCTGAGCAGGGTGGTACCCTTGCACTCCCGATGCCATCTGGGCACGGTGGAACTGTCAGCCTTGCACCCTGGCAGTGCCACCAGGCAATGCCCTGGTAATGCCAGGGTGCTAAGATGGCACTGCAAGGCTGGCGGAGGCACTGGCAGGTGCCAGTCTGGCAATGGCAAGGTGGCATCTTGACTGTGCCGTGGATTGGGCCAAGGGGTGCTCTGCCCCTTTGAGGTGGGATGCGGGGGGGGGGGGCTCGAGGACCCCCTATTTGTTATGCTACGGTATTAGAGGATCAGTGGTCACAGTGGGGGGGTCCAGAGTTCAGGGCGCCATTTAAATATGGTGCCCGATCTCTTCCTACACTAGCGAGCTGAGCTTGTTAGTGCAGGAAATGACTCTAAGTGTGGCCTCGGTGGGGCATTCCTCACTGGGATGCCCACTGGATTCCTCACTGGGACCCAAAAAAGAAGCAGGCCTGTTTAATAGCAGGGTTGTTCTCGGCACGGCAAGCGCTGGGAAACACCCTACTAAGCGCACCCAAAACGGGACTCTGTTTCTTTTCCTTTAAATGGTGCCCTGTGTAATTATTTTCTTGCAAATAAATGTGACTCTTACTTTTAGCCTGAATGCAACAGTCTAATAAATTAGTATTTTTCAGAACCCATCCAACCCATGAAATCCCGGAGCAAATAGCTGAGAAAATAATTGTTCATATTGTATCTTTTTGCCTGAAAAGAAAGGAAATAATTTGGTGAAAAAGCATTGCATTCAGGCATAAACTGACCAATTTGCTTGCACCCTTGATGTATTGTGTCATGTATAAGAGAACAAGTTTCAACTCATATGAGACGTGGATGTAACAGAAACTACACTTGGATTGGATTGGATTGGATTGGATTTGGTTATTGTCACGTGTACCGAGGTACAGTGAAAAGTATTTTTCTGCAAGCAGCTCAACAGATCATTCAGTACATGGAAGAAAAGGGAAATTAAACAAAATTCAAGAAAATACATGAGAATACATGAGAATACATAATAGGGCAACACAAGATATACAATGTAACTACATAAGCATTGGCATCGGTTGAAGCATACAGGGTGTAGTGTTAATGAGGTCAGTCAATAAGAGGGTCATTTAGAAGTCCGGTGACAGTGGGAAGAAGCTGTTTTTGAGTCTGTTCGTGCGTGTTCTCAGACTTCTGTATCTCCTGCCCGATGGAGGAAGTTGGAAAAGTGAATAAGCTGGGAGGGAGGGATCCTTGACTATGCTGCCCGCTTTCCCCCGGCAGCGGGAGGTGTAGATGGAGCCCATGGATGGGAGGCAGGTTCGTGTGATGGACTGGGCGGTATTCACGACTCTCTGAAGTTCCTTGCGGTCCAGGGCTGAGCAGTTGCCATACCAGGCTGTGATGCAACCCGATAGGATGCTTTCTATAGTGCATCTGTAAAAGTTGGTAAGAGTTAATGTGGACATGCTTTGTGCATGGAATTGTACATGGAATAAAGAGAGACAGCAAAACTTTGGAATTACATACTGCCTTTAAAGTAGAAGGTATTTCATTGATATCGAAGAAGAAATGGGCTTTGAGCCAAAGGAAACATTTGCATGGGTAAATATATGGGTTTTAAGGAGGTTCTTGAAGGAAATGAGGAAGGGCGATGGAGGGATTTAGGGAAGGGATTTTAGAGTGTGTTGAAGCAGCGGTAAACACAACCATAACCAGGAACAAAGAAAGTGGGATTTCAGGGAAGGTTGGAGGCAGGAAAAAGGAGAATTTCCAGGGGGTTGGGGGGATGGGTGGTGTGGGCGTATTATAGTTACATTATACAGGATTACTTTAATAAGGACACAGGGAGTCCATACCGAGTAAAATAAACAAATGTAGTTTTACTTACACACAATATTTACACTGCCCGGTAGATCCCTGTTCCTATTCTGGTTGGTGCCTTACTGGCCGACCTTTTATTCAGAGGTTAATAAAGATCCTCCGCCCCTAATGGGTGAGCTTGTACCCCACAAGGACCACAGGGAAGATAATCATTCTCACCCCGTAGGCTCCGTGCGGGCTATTACAATTACGTATAACATACATTACATAAACAGACCTTTCGGTCTAGCTGGTCTATGCTGTGTTTACAGTCTACACAAGCCTCCACTCTCTCTACTTAAACCTCTCAACATGATCTTCTGTCCCTTTGTCCTGAATGTACTTCCAAAAATCCTTTGATAGTATTCATCCCAATTGTACCATGTGGTAGTATATTCCTTATTCTAACCACTCTTTGGTAACTGTGTTTTTCCTGAATTCCTTACTGGATTTATTGGTAACTATTTTATATTTATGACACCAAAAAGTTTTGGATTCCCCACAAGTAGAAACATATTTTACGGGTACCCTATTGAACCTCGTCATACTTTTAAAGACCTGCATTAGGTCACGAGAGCCCCAGCTTGTTCAGATTTCCTGACAATTAAAACCTCTCAGCTCTGGACATAAAGGTTACTAGAAGGATATATTTAACACGGAGTGACAGTCTAAGCTGTTACATTCACGTTCCCTGAGAATCTGACAATTTAGGTCATTTTCCAATTGACAACAAAAACCTGAAATAACCATTGCATTGAATTAAGCAGTGTCGGTTAAAAAGCAAAGTGAACACAGTACTAAAAGAATCAATTGATCAGATAATATGAATTAAACAATTAAGTAGACTGTGTTCAGTTCTATTGCTCTATTGCTTCCTATTAGACAGTGTTTTAAAGAGGGAATCTCACCATAAGTACTCATTTGTGCAAAATATAACAAGAACGGTCACTAATTTTACAGGCTGATTTTAAAAAATCTTTATACCCACTACGATTAATTATTTTTTCGTATATTTGCCGTTGCAGTGAATAACGATGACATCACTACGGCCATCAGCGTGAAGTGTTGAGCTTGAAGGAGCAAGGAAGCTGAATTAACCTTTGCAGCTGAAATAGCAAAAAACTCTGAAGGAGTCCAGGTTAATGACGGTAAGTGCAGATGTTAACTCAGCTCTCTCATATTGTCAAGTTCAATAATTCACCCAAGCCAGTCCCATGTTGATGACATCAACACTCAATGTTGGAACAATAACATTCAAAGAAATAGACAGAGAAAAACAAATAGAACCGAGTTACAGTTAAACGCAGCTTTTCCAATGTGGTTTAGATGGCTCATTTCCCTCTTGAACTCGGTAATAATGCAATTTAATCCCAGATTTTTAACAATTACAAGACAGGATGTCTGTCGTACAGTAACAGAAACAAGCTAGACCAATTAGACTGATGTGTTAGAAGTTGAATTACTTTTCACAATGTACATCTGTTTGTACTTTTACTTTCCTCCCCTCTCTCCACTGATCTTTATTCGGACACAGATCCACCGGTACCTCCAAATTTAATACTTCACCCACTTGAGGGCGAGAAATTGGTTGACTTCCATTTTCAGTTTTGAGGGCTATGAATTGCGGCAGCCTGCGGCAATTCTAATCGAGGTTGTCAACATGTAGTTTTAGTGTACCTGCCTCATTTCTATGGTTAAAGTTTGGCCATATGAACAAGGAGCAGGAGTAGGCCATTCAGCCCCTCGAATCTGCTCCGCCATTTAATAAAATAATGGCTGATCTGAAAGTAACCTCAAATCTGCCTCCCTCCTACCCTGAAAAAGTATCACCCCCATGTTTACTAAGAATCCATCCACGCCTGTCTTCAAAATATTCTTCTTCCACTGCCTTTTCTGGAAGAGAGTTCCAAAAACTCACAACCCTCACATAGAAATCATTTTACCTCATTTCTGTTTTAAATAGGCGACCCTTTATTTTAGTTCTAGATTCTCCAAAAAGGGGAAACTTCCTATCCACATCGACCCTGTCAAAACTCTTTAGGATCTTAGATGTTTCAATCTTTTACTTTATTATTCCTTAGCCGATACAAGCCGAGCTGGTCTATCCTTTCCTCATAACACAACTTGCCCATTTCAGGTATTAGTCTAGTAAACTTTTTCTGAGCTGCTTCCAATGTATTTACATCATTCCTTAAATAAGGTGACCAATACTGTGCACAGTACTCCAGATGTGGTCTCACTAGTGCTCTGTATAACTGAAACATAACCTCCCTACTTTTGTGTTCAACTCCGCTTACAGTAAATGATAACATTCTATTGAGTTTCCTAATTACTTGTTGCATACTAGCCTTTTGCAATTCATGCACTCGGACACCCAGATCGCTCTGCAATGCAGAGCTCTGCAATCTCTCCCCATTTAGATAACATGCTTTTCTTTTATTCTTCCAGCCACAATGGACAATTTCACCTTTTCCCACATTATATTCAATTTGGAAGATCTTTGCTCACTCACTTAACCTATCTATATCTTTTTGTAGGCTCCTTATGTCCTCTTCTTTTACTTCCCTTACTTTCCTATCTATCTTTATGTCATCAGCAAATTTGGCACCCATCCCTTCACCCAAGTCCTTTATATATTGAGATCCCAGCACTAATCCCGGTGGCACATCATTTGTTACATCTTGCCAACCTGAAAAAGATCTATCTACACCTACTCTCTGTACTGTGTTAGCTCGCAAATCTATCGATGCCAATATGTTACCCATTATACTATGAGATTTTATTTTTCATAATACCTGAGCAGATCCCATGCTGCATTCCTCTCCATAGCACTGCCAGCAGCCTCTGGGAACCACAGGGTGTCAAATTGTTGTGAGAAAACCACATGAACCATGACACCTTGCCTTTTAAAGTGAAATCCTATAAAAGCGAAGTTGCATTAGCAGCGAGCCAGAGGATTGAGGAGTGGGACAGACTGCGAGCTTCAGATAATGAATGGGAAAAGTGGCGAGCATCAGAGTCAGCGAGCGGGAGAGGCAGCAAACAGGAGAGGCAGCAAACAGGAGAGGCAGTGAGCCTCAGAGTCAGCGAGAGGGAGAAGGGGTTAAAGGGAGAGAGGCGGTGAGAGGGAGAGACGGTGAGATGGAGAGACGGTGATAGGGAGAGACGGTGATAGGGAGAGGCGGTGAGAGGGAGAGGCGGTGAGAGGGAGAGGCGGTGAGAGGGAGAGACGGTGAGATGGAGAGACGGTGATAGGGAGAGACGGTGATAGGGAGAGACGGTGATAGGGAGAGGCGGTGAGAGGGAGAGACGGTGAGATGGAGAGACGGTGATAGGGAGAGACGGTGATAGGGAGAGACGGTGATAGGGAGAGGCGGTGAGAGGGAGAGACGGTGATAGGGAGAGGAGGTGATAGGGAGAGGAGGTGATAGGGAGAGGAGGTGATAGGGAGAGGCGGTGATAGGGAGAGACGGTGATAGGGAGAGACGGTGAGATGGAGAGACGGTGATAGGGAGAGACGGTGATAGGGAGAGGCGGTGATAGGGAGAGACGATGATAGGGAGAGGCGGTGATAGGGAGAGACGGTGATAGAGAGAGGCGGTGAGAGGGAGAGACGGTGAGATGGAGAGACGGTGATAGGGAGAGACGGTGATCGGGAGAGGCGGTGATAGGGAGAGACGGTGATAGGGAGAGGCGGTGATAGGGAGAGATGGTGATAGGGAGAGGAGGTGATAGGGAGAGGCAATGAGAGGGAGAGGCGGTGATAGGGAGAGACGGTGATAGGGAGAGACGGTGAGATGGAGAGGCGGTGAGAGGGAGAGACGGTGAGATGGAGAGGAGGTGATAGGGAGAGATGGTGATAGGGAGAGGCGGTGAGAGGGAGAGGCGGTGAGAGGGAGAGACGGTGATAGGGAGAGGCGGTGAGAGGGAGAGATGGTGATAGGGAGAGGAGGTGATAGGGAGAGGAGGTGATAGGGAGAGGAGGTGATAGGGAGAGGCGGTGATAGGGAGAGGCGGTGAGAGGGAGAGACGGTGATAGGGAGAGGAGGTGATAGGGAGAGGAGGTGATAGGGAGAGGCGGTGAGAGGGAGAGGCGGTGAGAGGGAGAGACGGTGATAGGGAGAGGCGGTGATAGGGAGAGACGGTGATAGGGAGAGACGGTGATAGGGAGAGGCGGTGAGAGGGAGAGACGGTGAGATGGAGAGGCGGTGATAGGGAGAGACGGTGATAGGGAGAGGCAGTGAGAGGGAGAGGTGGTGAGAGGGAGAGACGGTGATAGGGAGAGGCGGTGATAGGGAGAGGCGGTGAGAGGGAGAGGCGGTGAGAGGGAGAGACGGTGATAGGGAGAGGTGGTGATAGGGAGAGACGGTGATAGGGAGCGGCGGTGATAGGGAGAGGCGGTGATAGGGAGAGACGGTGAGAGGGAGAGACGGTGAGAGGGAGAGGCGGTGATAGGGAGAGACGGTGAGATGGAGAGGCGGTGTGAGCGAGAGACGGTGAGATGGAGAGACGGTGATAGAGAGAGGCGGTGATAGGGAGAGACGGTGATAGGGAGAGACGGTGAGAGGGAGAGACGGTGATAGGGAGAGGAGGTGATAGGGAGAGGAGGTGATAGGGAGAGGCGGTGATAGGGAGAGGTGGTGAGAGGGCGAGACGGAGATAGGGAGAGGCGGTGAGAGGGACAGACGGTGATAGGGAGAGGAGGTGATAGGGAGAGGAGGTGATAGGGAGAGGAGGTGATAGGGAGAGGCGGTGATAGGGAGAGGCGGTGAGAGGGAGAGACGGTGATAGGGAGAGGAGGTGATAGGGAGAGGAGGTGATAGGGAGAGGCAGTGAGAGGGAGAGGCGGTGAGAGGGAGAGGCGGTGAGAGGGAGAGGCGGTGAAAGGGAGAGACGGTGATAGAGAGAGGCGATGAGAGGGAGAGACGGTGAGAGGAAGAGGCGGCGAGAGGGAGAGGCGGTGAGAGGGAGAGGCGGTGATAGGGAGAGACGGCGAGAGGGAGAGGCGGTGATAGGGAGAGGCGGTGAGAGGGAGAGGCGGTGATAGGGAGAGGCGGTGAGAGGGAGAGGTGGTGAGAGGGAGAGGAGGTGATAGGGAGAGGCGGCGAGAGGGAGAGGCGGTGAGAGGGAGAGACGGCGAGAGGGAGAGGCGGTGAGAGGGAGAGGTGGTGAGAGGGAGAGACGGCGAGAGGGAGTGGCAGCGATAGGGAGAGACGGCGAGAGGGAGAGGCGGTTTATAAGGAGAGGCGGTGAGAGGGAGAGACGGTGATAGGGAGAGACGGTGATAGGGAGAGGCGGTGAGAGGGAGAGGCGGTGAGAGGGAGAGGCGGTGATAGGGAGAGACGGCGAGAGGGAGAGGCGGTGATAGGGAGAGGCGGTGATAGGGAGAGGCGGTGAGAGGGAGAGACGGTGAGAGGAAGAGGCGGTGAGAGGGAGAGGCGGCGAGAGGGAGAGGCGGTGAGAGGGAGAGGCGGTGATAGGGAGAGACGCGAGAGGGAGAGGCGGTGAGAGGGAGAGGTGGTGAGAGGGAAAGGCGGTGATAGGGAGAGACGGTGATAGGGAGAGGAGGTGATAGGGAGAGGAGGTGATAGGGAGAGGCGGTGATAGGGAGAGGCAGTGAGAGGGAGAGGCGGTGAGAGGGAGAGGCGGTGAGAGGGAGAGACGGTGATAGGGAGAGGAGGTGATAGGGAGAGGAGGTGATAGGGAGAGGCGGTGAGAGGGAGAGGCGGTGAGAGGGAGAGACGGTGATAGGGAGAGGCGGTGATAGGGAGAGACGGTGATAGGGAGAGACGGTGATAGGGAGAGGCGGTGAGAGGGAGAGACGGTGAGATGGAGAGGCGGTGATAGGGAGAGACGGTGATAGGGAGAGGCAGTGAGAGGGAGAGGTGGTGAGAGGGAGAGACGGTGAGAGGGAGAGGCGGTGATAGGGAGAGGAGTTGATAGGGAGAGGAGGTGATAGGGAGAGGCAGTGAGAGGGAGAGGTGGTGAGAGGGAGAGACGGTGAGAGGGAGAGACGGTGATAGGGAGAGGTGGTGATAGGGAGAGACGGTGATAGGGAGAGGCGGCGAGAGGGAGAGGCGGTGATAGGGAGAGGCGGTGATAGGGAGAGACGGTGAGAGGGAGAGACGGTGAGAGGGAGAGGCGGTGATAGGGAGAGACGGTGAGATGGAGAGGCGGTGTGAGCGAGAGACGGTGAGATGGAGAGACGGTGATAGAGAGAGGCGGTGATAGGGAGAGACGGTGATAGGGAGAGACGGTGAGAGGGAGAGACAGTGATAGGGAGAGGCGGTGATAGGGAGAGGTGGTGAGAGGGCGAGACGATGATAGGGAGAGGCGGCGATAGGGAGAGGTGGTGAGAGGGACAGACGGTGATAGAGAGAGGCGGTGATAGGGAGAGACGGTGATAGGGAGAGACGGTGAGAGGGAGAGACGGTGATAGGGAAAGGCGGTGATAGGGAGAGGTGGTGAGAGGGCGAGACGGTGATAGGGAGAGGCGGCGATAGGGAGAGGTGGTGAGAGGGACAGACGGTGATAGGGAGAGGCGGTGATAGGGAGAGGTGGTGAGAGGGACAGACGGTGATAGGGAGAGGAGGTGATAGGGAGAGGAGGTGATAGGGAGAGGAGGTGATAGGGAGAGGAGGTGATAGGGAGAGGCGGTGATAGGGAGAGGCGGTGAGAGGGAGAGACGGTGATAGGGAGAGGAGGTGATAGGGAGAGGAGGTGATAGGGAGAGGCTGTGAGAGGGAGAGGCGGTGAGAGGGAGAGGCGGTGAGAGGGAGAGGCGGTGAAAGGGAGAGACGGTGATAGAGAGAGGCGATGAGAGGGAGAGACGGTGAGAGGAAGAGGCGGCGAGAGGGAGAGGCGGTGAGAGGGAGAGGCGGTGATAGGGAGAGACGGTGAGATGGAGAGGCGGTGTGAGGGAGAGACGGTGATAGGGAGAGACGGTGATAGGGAGAGGCGGTGAGAGGGAGACGCGGTGATAGGGAGAGGAGGTGATAGGGAGAGGAGGTGATAGGGAGAGGCGGTGAGAGGGAGACGCGGTGATAGGGAGAGGTGGCGAGAGGGAGAGGCGGTGAGAGGGAGAGGCGGTGAGAGGGAGAGGCGGCGAGAGGGAGAGGCGGTGAGAGGGAGAGGCGGTGAGAGGGAGAGGCGGCGAGAGGGAGAGGCGGTGAGAGGGAGAGGTGGTGAGAGGGAGAGACGGCGAGAGGGAGAGGCGGTTTATAAGGAGAAGCGGTGAGAGGGAGAGACGGTGATAGGGAGAGACGGTGATAGGGAGAGGCGGTGATAGGGAGAGACGGTGATAGGGAGAGACGGCGAGAGGGAGAGGTGGTGATAGGGAGAGGTGGTGAGAGGGAGAGGCGGTGAGAGGGAGAGGCGGTGAGAGGGAGAGGCGGTGAGAGGGAGAGGCGGTGATAGGGAGAGACGGCGAGAGGGAGAGGTGGTGATAGGGAGAGGTGGTGAGAGGGAGAGGCGGTGAGAGGGAGAGGCGGTGAGAGGGAGAGGCGGTGAGAGGGAGAGGCGGTGAGAGGGAGAGGCGGTGAGAGGAAGAGGCGGTGAGAGGGAGAGGCGGTGAGAGGGAAAGGCGGTGAGAGGGAGAGGCGGTGAGAGGGAGAGGCGGTGAGAGGGAGAGGCGGTGAGAGGGAGAGACGGTGAGAGGGAGAGGCGGTGAGAGGGAGAGGCGGTGAGAGGGAGAGGCGGTGAGAGGGAGAGGCGGTGAGAGGAAGAGGCGGTGAGAGGGAGAGGCGGTGAGAGGGAAAGGCGGTGAGAGGGAGAGGCGGTGAGAGGGAGAGGCGGTGATAGGGAGAGGCGGTGAGAGGGAGAGGCGGTGAGAGGGAGAGGCGGTGATAGGGAGAGGCGGTGAGAGGGAGAGGCGGTGATAGGGAGAGGCGGTGATAGGGAGAGGCGGTGAGAGGGAGAGGCGGTGAGAGGGAGAGGTGGTGAGAGGGAGAGGCGGTGATAGGGAGAGGCGGTGATAGGGAGAGGCGGTGAGAGGGAGAGACGGTGACAGGGAGAGGAGGTGTTAGGGAGAGGAGGTGATAGGGAGAGGCAGTGAGAGGGAGAGGTGGAGTGAGGGAAAGACGGCGTGTGAGAGAGGCAGTGAGCCTCAGAGCTTGGAAGAGGAAGAGGTAGTGAGAGGGAAAGGCGACATGAGGCGGAAATGATGAGAAGAGAGACGGCGAGCTGGAGCCAAGTAGAAAGAGTCAACGTATTTCTTTTATATTTTTTAATTTATTTTAATTTAAAAGTTATTTCAGTTACAAGTTTAGGAATTTAGCAATCCAAAATATTTGAGCTTTCAGGGTATAATGTTTAATGCTTTGTATAATGGGACTAGCGACAGTTTTTACATTGGTTATAATGGGTAAACCTGATTGTTTAATTTAAAGTTGCACTTTTCAGGAATGTAACTATAATGTTCAGGAAGGAATCATGGTGCATGAATCACAGGAAGTAACCATCATGTACAGCAAGTAGGAAGGCAAATGCAATGTTGTCCTTTATTGCAGGGGAGATGGAGTATAAAAGTAGGGAAGTCCTGCTTCAACTGTACAGGGCATTGGTGAGGCCACTCCTGGATTACTGTGTACAGTTTTGGTCTCCTTCCTAAGGAAGGATAGACATGCATTGGAAGCAGTTCAGAGAAGGTTCACTAGACGGGCGGCATGGTAGCACAGTGGTTAGCATTGTTGCTTCACAGCTCCAACATCCCAGGTTCAATTCCTGGCTTGGGTCATTGTCTGTACATTCTCCCTGTGTCTGCATGGGTTTCCTCCGGGTGATCCGGATTCCTCCCACTAATCCCATAAGACGTGCTGTTAGGTATGGTGACTAGGGGTTCATTATACTTCATTGCAGTGTTAATGTAAGCCTAATTGTGACAATAAAGATTATTATTATTAAACTGATTCCTAGGATAAACTTCTTTATTCTTGTTCTCCAATCCCCTTGCAATTAAGGCCAACATGCTAGTACGGCAAAATGGCATGTTGGCAAGGAGTTTCGTATACAGGACTAAAGAAGACTTGCTGCAATTGAATAGGGTTTTTTGAGGTCACATCTGAAGTAGTGTGTGCAGTTTTGATCTCCACATTTAAGAATGAATATGCTTGCATTGGAGACGCTGTAGTGAAGTTTCACTAAATTTGTCCCTGGGATGAGGGAGTTGTCCGCTGATGAGAGGTTGAGTAAATTGGGCTCATGCTCTCTCGAGTTTAGAAGAGTGAGAGGCAATCTCATTGAATTGATTGATTGATATTTATTGTCACATGTACTGAAGTACAGTGAAAGTATTTTTCTGCAGCCAAGGAAACGCACACAATATGTACATAGTAGATAAAAGAATAATCGACAGAGTACATTGACAGTGGTGCATCAACAAATCGTGATTGGTTACAGTGCGGAACAAGGCCAAACAAGAGCAGCATAGGGCGTTGTGAATAGTGTTCTTACAGGGAACAGATCCGTCCAAGGGAGAGTCGTTGAGGAGTCTGGTAGTTATGGGGAAGAAGCCGTTCCTATGTCTGGATGTGCGGGTCTTCAGACTTCCGTATCTTCTGCCTGATGGAAGGGTCTGGAAGAGGGCAAAGCCTGGGGGTGAGGGGTCTCTGACAATGCTGTCTGCCTTTCCTGAGGCAGCGGGAGGTATAGACAGAATCAATGTGAGGGTGGCAAGCTTGTGCGATGCGTTGGGCTGAGTTCACCACACTCTGCAGTATTTTGCGAGCTTGGACCGAGCAGTTGCCATACCAAGCTGTAATGCAGCCAATGCTCTCTATGGCACATCTATAGATGTTTGTGAGAGTCGATGCAGACATGCTGAATTTCTTCAGCTTCCGTAGGAAGTAGAGACGGTGTTGGGCTTTCTTGACTGTTGCATCAACATGAGAAGACCAGGACAGACTGTTGGTGATGGTGACCCCCAGGAACTTAAAGCTATCAACCATCTCCTCTTCAGAGCCATTGATGTAGACGGTTGGGGGGGGTGGTTGTGTCGTGCTACGCTTCCTGAAGTCGATGATCGGTTGCTTGGTCTTTCCAGCATTTAGAGAGAGGTTGTTTTAGGTACACCATGCAACCAAGTGATCTATCTACCTTCTATAGTCTGATTTGTCGTTGTTTGAGATACAACTCACCACAGTCATACCATCTGCAAACTTATAGATTGAATTGGAGTTGAATCTCGCCATACAGTCGTGTGTGTATAGGGAGTACAGCAGAGGACTGAGCACACATCCTTGTGGGGCCCTGGTGTTGAGGACTATAGTGGAGGAGGTGCTGTTGCCTATCATGACAGATTGCGGTCTGTTAGTGAGGAAGTCAAGGATCCAGCTGCACAGGGAGGGGTAAAGTCCAAGGTTGCAGAGTTTGGTTATTAGTCTTTCTGGGATAATGGTGTTGAAGGAGGTGCTGTAGTCTATGAATGACAGTCTGATGTAGGTGTCCTTGTTGTCGAGATGTTCGCGAGTTGATTGTAGGGCCAGAGAGATAGCATCTGCTGTGGATCGGTTGCCGCGGTAGTCGAACTGCAATGGATCAAGACCATCTGGGAGGCTGAAGCTGATCCGCCTCATGACTAGCCGCTCGAAGCATTTCATAGTAACAGACGTCAGAGCCGGTCGGTCGTCGTTGAGGCAGGCTACCTTGTTCTTCTTTGGTACTGGTATTATGGTGGTCTTCTTGAAGCAGGTAGGGTCCTCAGAGCGGAGAAGTGAGGTATTGAAGGTTTCTGCGAATACACTCAGCAGCTGGTCAGTGCAGGCTCTGAGTGCTCACCCAGGGACTCCGTCAGGGCTCGTCGCTTTCCGTGGGTTTACTTTCACGAAGGTAGCTCTTACCACCGAGGCTGTAATAGTGGGTATGGGTGTGTCCAAGGCTATTGTGGCGGGTGGCACTGATGTATTGGCTGACTGTTCAAAGTGGGCATAGAACTTGATCAGTTCATCAGGGAGGGATGCTCCAGCCCCAGAGATTCCGCCTGGCCTTGCTTTGTAGCCTGTGATCTCATGTAAGCCCTGCCATAGACGTCGTGGGTTTGTGTGTTGGCCTGGGATTCCAGTCTGATCCAGTATTGTCTTTTGGCATCCCTGAAGGCTTTCTGTACGTCGTACCTGGATTTCTTATATAGGTCAGGATCGTCAGGCTTGAACGCCTCCATCCAGGATTTTAGCAGGGAGTGGACCTTTTGGTTGAGCCAGGGTTTCCGATTGGGGGATACCCGTATTGTTTTTGTTGGTACATGGTCCTCGACACACTTACTGATGAAGCCTGTGTTGATGGTTGCGTACTCGTCCAGTTTGGCTGCCGCGGCCTTGAATATGGACCAGTCCACGGACTCCATGCAATTGTGGAGAATGTCCTCTGATGCCTCGGACCACCACTGCACGGTTTTCCTGACTGGTTCAGCACGCTTGAGTTGCTGTTTGTAAGCCGGAAGTAGGAGTACCGACTTGTGGTCGGATTTGCCAAAGTGTGGTCGGGGAGTGGAGCGGTAGGCACCTTTGATGCTCGTGTAGCAGTGGACCAGGGTGTTTGCACCTCTGGTGGGACAGGAGGTATGTTGATGGAGTTTGGGTAGAACCTGCCTGAGGTTGGCCTGGCTGAAGTCTTCAGCCAGAAATGTCAGGGTTTCAAGGTGATTTGTTTCTTGGTTGTTGACGGTGGAGTGTAGTTCGTCTAGTATTTTCTTCAATTCCGCCTGGGGTGGGATGTAGACTGATGTGATGAATACACAGGTGAATTCACATGGAAGGTAGAAAGGGGGGCACTTCACAGTCAGATATTCTAAGTCTGGGGAGCAGTGGCACGCTAGGGCCACCACATCCGAGCACCACGAGGTGTTGATGAGGAGGCAAACACCCCGCCTTTCGACTTGCCTGAGGCCATCGTGCGGTCCATCCGGTGGACTGAGAAGCCTTCGGGTTGGATGGCCCAGTCTGGTGTGGCCGGAGTAAGTCATGTCTCGGTGAAGCAGAGCACATAGCAGTTCCCCACGTCCCTCTGGGAGGTAAGTCTAGCATTAAAATAAGATTCTGAAGGGCCTTGATAGGATAGATGCTGAGAGATTATTTCCTCTGGTGGAAGAATCTAAAACATGAGGGTTTCATCAGGATTAGGGACTAATTATTTTCGACGGCGATGAGGCAAAATTACTTCACTCAAGGTGTTGTGAATTTTTTGAATTCTCTCGTCAGAAAATTGTGGATGCTCCGTTGTTGAATATGTTTAAGGCTGGAATCGGCAGATTTTCGATCGCAGGAAATTAAGGGCTATGGGGAACAGGTGGGAAACTGGAGTTGAAGCCCAAGATCAGCCATGATTGCTTTGCAAGAACTAGGAGCAGGCTCAAAAAGCCATATGTTCCTGCTCCGGGTTCTTGTGGGTTGTCTTATGAGGAAGGTTTGGGAAGTTTAGGCCTATATCATTGGAATTTACAAGAATGAAAGGTAATCTTACTGAAACATGTACAATTTTGAGGAGGCTTGACAGAGTAGATATTGAGAGACTGCTTCCTCTCATGAGGGAATTTACAACCCGGGGGCGCAGTGTAAAAATAAGGGGTCTACTGCTTTAGGTTGAGATAAGGAGGCAATTCTTCTCTCAGAGGGTCGTTAGTGTTTGGAATTCTCTTCCCCAGAGAGCAATAGAAGTGGGTCATTGAATATATTCAAGGCTGAGTTAGGTAGATCTTTGATTGATGAGGGAATCAAGGGTTATGGTGGACAGACAGGAAAGTGGAGTTGAGATCGCAACTCGATCAGCTGTGATCTTACTGAATGAGGAGCAGGTTTGAAGGACTAATGACCTTCTTGTGTTCCTACTTGATCTTATGATCTTCATGTGATCTTATATGTAAATGATGGTGGATTGGCCATGCTAAATTGCCCCTAAGCGTCCAAAGGATATGAAGGTTAGGTGGGCTTACGGGGATAGGATGGGGGAGTGGGGGCAGGCAGGGTGCCTTTCGGAGGGTTGGTGCAGACTTGATGGGCCGAATAGCTTCCTTCTGCACTGTAGGGATTCTATGGATGTTAAATCTTTCATCTAATTATTACATAAGATTGGCAAAGTTTCAACATTTCAAGCCTTCAGTTGGCATTCTGTAAGTAACTGCGTTGTATCAATTTGAAAGATTTGGGATGGGATTCTCCGTTGACTGATGCTGATATCATAATCGGAGATCAGGCAGAGAATTCATTCCGATGCTGGAATGGGGCTAGGCACAGGTTTGATGCCGGTTTGTGAGTCTCCGTCCCCTCCAAACCGCCGTCATCATGACGCGTGCAATCGCAATGCCGTTGGCGCCTCATCATCCAGCCCACTCGTGCTGCTCCCCCCCCGATGGGTCGAGTTCCCGAAGGCGCGGGACATGTGTCCTCACAAAAATCGTGAACCCGGCGTGGCGGCTGCGGACTGTGTCCAGCACCGCCACACTCGGCCGTGATCCGTGCCGCTGTCCCGGGGGGGGGGGCTTCAGCGAGGTCTGGGGGGGGGCCTGGTGGGTGGTGGCCAGGGGTGGGCTGTGGGGTCGCAGTTTTTGGGTCGGGTCAGCACACGGCTGGCACCATGTTGCAGGTCGTCAGCCGTGCGCATGCGCGGCCCGGAATTTCATATATTTCATATAATTTACAGTACAGAAGGAGGCCATTCGGCCCATCGAGTCTGTACCGGCTCCTGGAAAGAGCACCCTACCCAAGATTAACACCTCCTCCCTATCCCCATAACCCAGTAACCACACTCAACACTAAGGGCAATTTTGGACATTAAGGGCAATTTATAAGACCATAAGACATAGGAGTGGAAGTAAGGCCATCGAGTCCACTCCGCCATTCAATCATGGCTGATGGGCATTTCAACTCCACCTACCAGCATTCTCCCCGTAGCCCTTAATTCCTCGCGACATCAAGAATTTATCTATCTCTGCCTTGAAGCCATTTAGCGTCCCGGCCTCCACTGCACTCCGCGGCAATGAATTCCACAGGCCCACCACTCTCTGGCTGAAGAAATGTCTCCGCATTTCTGTTCTGAATTTACCCCCTCTAATTCTAAGGCTGTGCCCACGGGTCCTCATCTCCTCGCCTAACGGAAACAGTTTCTTTGCGTCCACCCTTTCTAAGCCATGTATTATCTTGTAAGTTTCTATTAGATCTCCCCTTAACCTTCTAAACTCCAATGAATATAATCCCAGGATCCTCAGCCGTTCATCATATGTTAGACCCGCCATTCCAGGGATCATCCGTGTGAATCTCCGCTGGACACGCTCCAGTGCCAGTATGTCCTTCCTGAGATGTGGGGCCCAAAACTGGACACAGTACTCCAAATGGGGCCTAACCAGAGCCTTATAAAGGCTCAGTAGCACATCGCTGCTTTTATATTCCAACCCTCTTGAGATAAATGACAACATTGCATTCGCTTTCTTAATCACAGATTCAACCTGCATGTTTACCTTTAGGGAATCCTCGACTAGCACTCCCAGATCCCTTTGTACTTTGGCATTATGAATTTTCTCACCGTTTAGAAAGTAGTCTATGCTTGGATTCTTTTTTCCAAATTGCAAGACTTCACATTTTCTCATGTTGAATTGCATCAGCCATTTCCTGCACCACTCTCCCAAACTGTCTAGATCCTTCTGCAGCCTCCCCACTTCCTCAGCACTACCTGCCTGACCACCTAACTTCGTATCATCGGCAAACTTTTCTAGAATGCCCCCAGTCCCTTCATCCAGATCATTAATATATATGGTGAACAGCTGCGGCCCCAACACTGAACCCTGTGGGACACCGCTGGTCACCGGCTGCCATTCCGAAAAAGAACCTTTTATCCCAACTCTCTGCCTTCTGTCAGACAGCCAATCCTCAACCCATGCCAGTAGCTCACCTCGAACACCATGGGCCCTCACCTTACTCAGCAGCCTCCTGTGTGGCACCTTATCAAAGGCCTTTTGGAAATCCAGATAGACCACATCCACTGGGTTTCCCTGGTCTAACCTACTTGTCACCTCCTCAAAGAATTCTAACAGGTTCGTCAGGCACGACCTCCCCTTACTAAATTTGGCCATTCTCTGCCGGTTTTCTGCGAGATCCACAGGCTAGCCCCTCGCAGGTACCGGAATCGGTGAGGGGTTTGTGCCAATTTGCCGGTCATGAAACATCACGGGTTCCATGCCGATGTCAGCACCTAGCCGCAAAAACGGAAAATTCCGCCCTTGATCTTTGCTGCTGACATTACACTCAATATTCACCCCTCCATCATTGTCACAATGTGGCTGCAATATATGTTAACTGCAGGATACATCAACTCACCAAGCTTATTTCCAACCCAGTGGCCTGTACCATTAAGAAGATCAATAGCAGTAATATTGTGGGAAAACCATCACCTTCCACTTTCCTCCAAGGCACACATTATCCTGACTTGGACAGATGTTGCCATCCCTTCGTTGTTACTGGGTCACAATCATAGACTACTTAAATCTATTGTGAATGCAGCATCATCAATCACAAGGACTGCAACGTTAAAGGAACGTACTGTCCACAATTTTTTCAAGGCAACTTTTTAGGTCATGGAGGATTCTGGAGGGGCGGCACGGTTGCGCAATGGGTTGTACTCCTGCCTCACAGCGCCGAGGACCCGGGTTCGATCCTGGCCCAGGTCACTGTTCATGTGGAGTTTGCACATTCTTCACATGTCTGCATGGGTTTCACCCCCACAACCCAAAGATGTGCAGGTTAGGTGGATTGGCCACGCTAAATTGCCCCTTAATTGGAAAAAATAATGGAGAAGTCTTGAAAGGAGAGTAAAAATAGTGGTTTATTTCCGAAAGGAACATAGTTACAAATAACAGTCCCAGTCCCAGACACTACTATTCTGCAGCTCGGCTCCTACCTGTGCCGGCTTTTATTGTACTGAATTAACTAACCCACTGATGGTCCTCCTCCCCTCAGTGGGTGAACTCCCACTCCACAAGGTTCACGGGGAGATTAGTCAGGTTATCCCTGTGGATCCCCCACCCCCTCTCCCTTCCGAAGACTTGAAGTCCCTCTGAAGGAGGAAGAGCAGAAGGACATCTGCTCCTCTTTATCCGTGACTGCACTTCTAGTAGCTGCGGGGCTGGGTCGGAGGGTGTATAGCTTATCGGGGAATGTCATTTCCATGAGGAACGCCTGAGGCATACCGCTGGCAACTGATCCTTGGCAAGGGCGCCGTCGCAAGCCTCGGATGCCTGGGGGGGCTTTAACTCCGAGTCTGAATTCACCACCTCTCACATTTCAGTGTCGGGCCATTGAGGCGATGCCCCCAGGCCTCCATGTGCCACCGGGGTGAGGTGGGTGTGGACTAACACTTACTCCCTTCTCCTAAGATGGTTAAGGTGCTTCTGCACCGTCTGTTTGCATGTCTTCCCCGGTATGGTCTGTAGTACCACTGTCCCTGAAGTTTCGGACGTACACTGCATCCCCTGGTTTGAAAATTCTGGTCCACTTCTTGGCTTTTTCTCTGCTTGTATTGTTAAATACCAGGGAATGTGAGGTTGAGGTGGGTTCTGAGCCTCCGGCCCATCAACAATTCCACCGGATTCATTCCCAGCCTGCGGTCACTGTCTGTGTGGAGTTTGTACATTCTCCCCGTGTCTGCGTGGGTCTCACCTCAACATTCCAAAGATGTCCAAGGTAGGTGGATTGACCACGCTAAAAGGTGCCCCTTAATTGGAAAAAATTTAAAAAGCTAATAAATGAAATAAAATAAAAAGTCCTGGCAATGGCCATACGTATATTGATGAAATTTGATGCAACTACGAAGGCCAAACCTTCTTTTTCGATGTGGGCATAATTTTGCTTTGCAGCAACCAAAGTCCCTGATGAGTATGCTATCGGCCTTTCTCTTCCATCAGCTATTGAGTGTGACAATACTGCTCCTATTCCATAAGGTGAGGTGATGCACATCGCCAAAAGGGACTTGGAGGGATTGCAATGTGTCAATAACCCCCACGACGTCAGCTGCTGCTTCACCCTGGCAAAGGCCTCCTCCCGTGATACTCCCACACCTATTCTTGGTGCTTCTTCAAAAATGGGTGAGGATGGTTGTTAGGCAATAAATTTTCTGTACTAGCTTACGAGACATAGGAACGACCGTACATCCGTCGTGCTTTTCGGAGTGGGAGCTTGCTTTATCACCTATACCTTCTCCTCAACCGGGTGTAGTCCATACCATTCCACACGATGGCCTAAGTATGTAACTCCCTTGGCGTAGAAAACTCACTTTCCCCTCTTGAGGCAGGCGCCCATCTTGGAAAACCAGCGGTGAACTTCCTCCAGGTTGCTCAGATGCTCCCTCTCCGTGGCTCCGGTGACCAGGATGTCAACCAGGTAGACCGCAACACATGATAACCCTTTTAGGAGGTTCTCCACAATGCACTGAAATATTGCGCAGGCCAACAGCACTCCAAGCGGCAACCTCTTGTACTCATAAAGTGGTTATTGATGATTACATAATGCCTGTAATCGGTGTCCAGCTCCAGCTGGAAATAGACGTTGCTCATGTTAAGCCTGGAAAAGGAATGACCACCAGCCAACTTTGCGTATAGGACTTCTATCCGAGGCATTGAGTACCTGTCCAGATGGGAGGTCTTGTTTATGGTCAACTTATAATTTCCACGGGCAGCACGGTGGCGCAGTGGTAAGCACTGCTACATCATGGAGCCAAGGTCCCAGGTTCAATCCCAGCTCTGGGTCACTGTCCATGTGGAGTTTGCACATTATCCGCATGTCTGCGTAGATTTCGCCCCCATAACCCAAAGATGTGCAGGGTAGGTGGATTGGCCACGCTAAATTGCCCCTTAATTAGAAAAAATGAATTGGGTACTCTAAATTTATTTTTAAAAACTTACAATTTCCATAATAGGCGTACTGTTTTGTCAGGTTTTAGTACCAGGACTACCACCGATGCTCAATCAGTAAACCGCTTCGGTCAGATGATATTGAGACTTTGCAATCAGTTGAGTTGGTCCTCGACTTTCGCTAGGAGCACATAGGGGACCGGGCTGGGTCTCAGGGTCCACATATATCTTGGCCATGGTCCCCATATTCTTGCCCAGACCCTTCTGGAAGATTTCTGCGTATTTCCCAAAGACTTTGCAAAGTCGTCCGGTGCCCACCAGAAGATCTGTTCCTAATCCAGCCGGAGGTTTTGTAGCCAGTCACGGCCCAGCAGATTCAGTCCAGGGCCCTGCACTGCTATTAACAGCAGCCTAACGTACTGCGGCCCATAAATAACCCCGGTCATCGCCATGCCTGTTAAGTCTAGGGATTTCCCTGTATAGGTCACTAGGCTTGCCTCGATGTCAAGCAAACCCAACTATTGGACTGCAGTCCTGATTCTCTCGAAGTTCTGCATCCCTATTGCTGAAAATGTGGCCCACATGTCCAATTCCATTTCCTTTTTTGAATATAAATTTATTTAGAGTACCCAATTCTTTTTTTTCCAATTAAGTGGACATTTATAGTGACCAGTTCACCTACCATGCACATCATTGGGTTGTGGGGGTGAGACCCATGCAGACACCAGAGAATGTACAAACTCCACACAGACAGTGACCCGGAGCCGGGATCGAACCTGGTCCTCGGTGCCGTGAGGCAGCAGTGCTAACCACTTCACCACCATGCCAGTCAAAATTCCATTTCTAATGGATGGGCATTCACCTGGACAGTAATCCTGATGGGGTGCAATGCAGTGCAATTGCATACACTCCTCATCATCAGGTTGTTCTAAGTGGAGGTCCTAGCTCTGGGCTGGCGTCTCCCTCAGGTAGGGCGGTAAGTTTGCTGGCTGATCTGTGGTTTCCTATCCCTGCGTAGTCTCCAGAACTAAGTTACGCCCCATTTCTTTCATCTTCCATCAACTCTGGGGAGTTGTCCCACCTCGCTGTAGCGGCTCTTGGAAAACAGGCCTGATACCGATGGTGTTCTGGCCAGGGAGGAGTTCTAGGGGTCTCAGTCCTAGAAGCTGTTGTTTGATGGAACAAAGGGGTTTCCTATGCTGCTACCTCCATCCCTAACATCCCCTAGAGTTGCTGGACTCCCTTCTCTGCGCTCTCCTGTGAAGGGGAGATCTCGACAGCCTATTTTAGGTCCAGCGAAGCTCAGCCAGCAATTTCCTCTGGGTCACCATATTATTTACTCTGCATACAATGCAGTCCCGTAGCATCTCAGGTAGGGATGGCCCCTCATCACAAAAGCCGACCAGTTTGCGCAATCGCACCAAAATCCCAGTAATGGACTCCCCTGGGGTCCTCTCAGCCATATTAAATCATTACCTCTGAATGAGAACCAAGGGCTCAGGATCATTATGGTTTTCTGCAAGTGCTTCTAACTCTTCGAACGTCTTGGAATCTGGGACCATGGGGTTTGTTAGTCTCTTTGTGATGCCAAATGTGGGGGCCCATTTGCAGTCAGAAGGATCACCATATGGCAATCATCCCCAAAGATAGCATTCGCCTTCGAAAAATAGCATCGATGCTCCACATGCTGAGTCCAGTCCTCTACACCTGCACCGAATGCATTGAGTCAGGCAAAGAGTGGCATTTTCAAAATGGGGCAAACCTTATTCCTTCGTGAAGAGAGGTGGTCATGCCCAAAATAGTTAACAGCGCCGACTGTAGTTCCACTTTATGCTCGTCGCCAATGTAATAGTCATGAAGGAGTCTGGAAAGTGGAGTCACAAAATGGTTTATTTCCAAAAGGGACATGTTTACAAGTAACAGTCTCAGTCCCAGGTGGGACTACTCTCCAGCTTGGCTGCTACCTGGTAGTGATATGGTGCTGAATTAACTAGTTCGCTGATGGGCATCTACCGGAGCCCGCACTCCACGAGGTTCATGGGGAGACTAATCGGTAATCCCCGTAGATTTCAGGGGGTTTATAACAAAAACAAAAATGGGACGTTGGCAGTGTTGCCCTGATGCTAGGAGCTATTTTGTTTTTTAAATCTAATAGGAAGTCAACACACTAAAAGTTATCTTTCTTTTTTGTAAACCCTAAAAAACCATTAAGGTTTGGAATTGTGGTGAAAAAAATGGGCTGGGATTCTCCGAAACCCCGGCCAAGTGTTGATGCCAGCGTCAAAACCGGCGCGTACGACAACGGAATCAACGGGCCTCCAAGCCCAGGCATTCACCTCTTCTTAGGGGGCTAGAATGGTGCCGAAGTGCTGTGTGCTGCTCCAGCACCGAAAACCAGCTCGCTAAGGCCAGCGTGGGTCCGCGCATGCGTGCGCCACGGCTGGCACAGGTCTGCGCATGCGCGCCACGGCCGTCTCCACACCGGACCAGGGCAATATGGCGGAGCCCTACAGGGGTCCGGCGCGGAGGAACATAGGCCCCCCCCCTCCCGGAATGAGCCCGCCCGCCGATCAGTTGCCCCCAATAGCGAGCCTGGCCACCGTGGAGGCCCCCTCAAAGTCGGCTCCCCCACAGCCAGAACGCCAAGATCCCGGCGGGTAGGACCATGCGCAAACGACGCCGGCGGGAACTGGTGGGCACTCGGCCTGTCAGTGCGAAGAACCGCCGAGGGGGGTCACTTTCAATGGCGCTGCGGCGACCACGCCGCCGTGATTGCCACCGATTCTCCGGCGACCGGAGAATCGGCGGGCCGGCGTCAGAGCGGCGTGGTGGGATTCGCGCACCCCCACCGCCGATTCTCGGACCCGGCACAGGATCAGAGAATCCCGGCCACGGTATCTGGTAACAGGTGGATGTGAACAGTCTGGTAAATTGGCAGCCACATAAAATGTAATGCAAAGAACATTGTAATGATACATTTTGGAAATAAAAATGAGGAGTGGCAGTATAAGCCAAATGATACAACTTCAAAGTGGGTGCAGGAACAGAGCGAATACGAGTGTTCACCTACACAAATCTTTATAGGTGACAGGACAAGTGGTAAGTGTGTCAAAAGAACTTGTGAGTTGCTTGGTTCCAAAAATAGAACCATGGATTGCCGAAGTCACGAAAATATGCTAAACCTTTATAAAACACTAAGCTGAAGTATTGTGTTCAATTCTGGGCACCACACTTCAGGAAGAATGTCAAGGACTTGGGGATGATGCAAAGGACTTCAGTTATGTGGAAAGACAAGACAAACTGGAATTGTTCTGAGAGGTGAAAAGGCTAAGGGGAAACTTAATTGAATCTAATAGTAAACCATGAGCTAACTAAAAGAGTCCATTCTGGGCGGGATTAGTGGGGTCATTCCCGGGAACAACCCCACTATCTATCGGCACTCTGTTTTTCTTAGTGCCCAGCGGGCAAGCCCCCCCTCCCCCTTCCCCCTTCACCCCCGAGGCTACACTTAACATAATTTCCTGCACTGAGCTCCTCCTACGCCCCAACTGACCTGTTGAGGGGTCCTCAGGCCCCCCTGCACCCCACCTCAGACGGGCAGGGCAACCCACGCCAATTCCCCGTGTGGGCAAAATGCCAGCCTGGCACCTTGGCACTGCCAGGCTGGCGCCAGGGTGGCATTGCCAGGGTGTCCAAGTGGCACTGCCAGGGTGCAGGCTGGCAGTGCTAAGGTGTCAGGATGGCACCAGCAGTGCCAGGGTGCCACTCTGCCACTCTTTCCAGAGGCCGACCACCCGGGTGCCTCTGATCACCTGGGAAACACCTCCCCCCACCCCTCCCACCCCCCGCAAGGTACCATTCCGCCTGGTCCCCGTTTGCACTGAACATTTCCCGGCTGTGGTCTCCTAAGCGAGACCTGTAGATGCCGGGTGGCTATAAGATCCGGCGCGAGGATGACGAAGTAGGTTCTTAAGCTCACTTAGCCATGCGCGACTAGGTCCCGCCCATTGTGGGCAGGATGCTGACCGCAACGTCTCGCGAGATCTTGTTAAATCTCGTGAAGCACAACTGCCATCAGGAATCATGGGGGAGGCCTCTCCCAGGATTTACCGCCCATGTCTCACCCCGATTCTAGCGGGACGCTGCCAGTAGATAGTGCCCATAGTTATGAGGGGTTTTAATGTAGTAAATACAGAGAAACTGTTCCCAGTGTGAGAATTGGTTGAACCAGAGGAGATAGATTAATTTGATTAGGAAAAAAATCCAGGGGTTAAATTAGGAATTTTATTTTACACAGCGTGCTGTTACAATTCAGAATGCTCTGCCTATGTTACATCGCTTCAAAAATACTTCATTGGCATAAAATGCATTGTATTGTATGGTGCTTGGGCAACAAAAAGAACTACATAAATGCAGCTCTTTCTTTTATTTTATCTGATGAGTAGTGGAAGTAGATTCAACTGTAATATTCAAAGGGGAATTGGATGTATACTTGAAAATAAAAACTTTACAGGGCTATTGAGAAAGAGCAGGGGAGTGCGTTTAATCAGATAACTCACTCAAAGAGCTGGCATGCAGGCATAATAAACTGAACAGTTTCTTTCTCTGCTTCAGATGATCTTTATGATTCTATAATCTTTATTTCCAGCAGTTTCAATTTTGATTTTTATAGTTATATTATTTCTTGAATTCAATTACCAAATGACAATCTCAAATTCAACCCTGAAGAAGAGCATTGATTAGAATGGCAAGCTATTCATCTGTGAAATGTATATGCTGCTCAATGCTTTCTTGTGTGAGTTAAATTAAGATACCGCTGATTTCTCCTGCTCATTTGTGTCGTGGAATTCTGCCTACTTGGAACTCATGGGGTACCAAGGCTTCCTGTGTAGTGGAGAATGCCACATTGACACTGCCAGCCAATTTCAGAGCTCCAATGTGATGGGGGAAAGGAATAGTTGCCTGTTGACGTGGTCGTTTATAGGAGAGCGACTAACTGCTGAACCATAGATAGATGTCAGTGGCATTTTATGGTCCGATGGTCTTACGGTCTTATGGTCTTATTTTATAGCTCAACAATTTACCACAGATAGCAATGACGTAAATAAGCAGTGGATCTGCCTTTGGTCAAGGGGGAAATGATGGATAGTAGGTGATCTCCTTGCTGTCATTGGATTTTCAACATTTGAAAGAATAGGTGGACTAAAACTCACTGGAAATCTCACCGTCTGGACGACTCAATTGATTTTGGACAGGTGTTTCCCTTAGCCTCAGTGCCCATGCACTAGAATTTCACAGGAATTCTAATGAAGAATTTTAATTATGAGAAAAATTTGGATAAGCTGAGGTTGTTTTATCTAGAACAGAGGATGCTGAATGGAGATTTAATTGAAGTATGCACATTTATGAGGGAACTAAACAGAGTAGATGGGAAGGATCCATTCTCCTTCACAGGGAGCTCAATGACCAGGGACCATAGATTTAAAGTAATTAACAGACGAATTAGAGGAGAGTTGAGGGGAACTTTCCTCATCCTGAGAGTGGTGGAGGTCTGAAAGGGTGGGAGAGGCAAAACCCCAAATTGCATTTAAAAAACACTTGAATCTGCACACAAAGTGCTGTAACCTATATAGAGTTTATGCATCAAGAGCTGGAAAGCAGACTAGATTGGATTGCTCTTTATCAGCTGGCACAGGCACAATGAAATAAATGGCCTCCTTCTGCATACATTTTCTGTTTCTATTGGTGGGATTTTCCAGCCCTTCCCACCAGTGGGATTTTATGATCTCGCCGAAGGTGACCCCTCCCTCCAAAGTGGCTTGCCCGGTGGCGGGATAGGTGAGCCACACAAGAGACCGTAGGCACCTGTGGAAGATCCTGCTGGCGGGCAGCTGCCTCTGCAGCTGGAAACACGGGGTGGGGGGGGGGGGGTTAAATCCAGCCCTATGTCAATGTTTGTTCTCAATATCCTGTCCAATCAATATTTATCTCTCAATTAACATCACTAAAACAGATTACCTGATCTTTATTGCATTGCTATTTGTGGAGGTTAGCGAAGCGCACATTAGCTACTGTACTTCCTGCACTGCAACAGGACCACCACTTCAAAAGTATTTGGTCAGCTGTAACGTACTTTGGGGGAACATCCTGTGATTGTAAAAGACTCCACATAAATGCAAGTCTTTCTTTTACTAATTTTCACCAATCAGGCTCGCACAGAAGGTTCATTTGGGTGAGATAGCGAGGATCAGCTGGTACCCATGGCATTATGTTCCCGATTCAGGAAAGAATTGGAGTGGCAGAGGGCAAGGATCGTGGGGACGGGAGGGGTGCTGTTGTTAACTAAAACTCGGTGCGCATCTGCTGCATTTGGAAGTCAGCAAAAACTGGTAATTCTGTCAGTCTTTCTCCAATGACAAGCAGGCTGCCAAACATCCCCAGCACCAGTTAGAAGTGAAATGTACTCAGTTACGGGAGAACTGCCGCAACTGACATGTATTAAGAGAGCTTGCCAGTCAGTATCCTGTTTTCACAACCTCTCTTGCTCAACTCCTCCACTTTTCTCATATGTTTTATCTGAAAGATGTTCCTACCAAACGTTTCAGCTACAGATTCTCTGCCTGTGACAGCCCTTCAAACAACAGCTGAAATTCATTTTGCCTTCCACCACATCCTGTTTTAAGAAACTTTAGAAATGTTCCAATGTGATTGGCTTGTGATTGTGAGTTTAACCATTTGGGGTCTTCAATGAAGTGTGACCCCTGGCTCCACAGTCCCATTTAAAACACAAATGACTGAGTTATATTATTATATTAATGTGCGGTATTAATGAATAAAATATGTCCAGTATGAAATGGGTTCAGATCATGCAATGTCTCTGTGCATATGAGAAAATTCAATGGGGCAAAAATGCTGCATATGGCAAGTTGCGGCAATCAACAAATCAAATTTCAAACTTAGCTGGTGCAGCAAACCATTGATAGGTCACAATTTTGTGTTTATATTGGATATTTACTACTGCAATGCTTACGATGGCAGATTTGAAATTATTATCTTGAAGGTTAAGGCCTATCCCCATTAGTAAATGCATTGTATCGTGCAAATCTCAGCCATAAAGAGGAGGAAGGCGTTCAGTGTGATACACAGTGTGTGCTGACACAGATGACCTCAAGCAGAATGACAGCAATGGGAGGACAAGTGGTTCCAGTGTCTGAGGCAGAGGCAGGAAATTCAGCCAGGGTTCAAGCTCCTGATCCCCATCCAATCACCTGTACAGGAAAACAGTCGAGCATTTGGATGTTGGATGAGAATGATTGGGCTCACAGTGATGCCCCTTATGGTTGAACGCCCAGCTGACACTCACTGCAAAGAAAGGCCTGCTTGGGTGAGGTATGAGAAGGTAGGAGGCAGCCAAGGAACAATGCCCCTGATGGAGTCAGCATGGGAGGGAAGGAAATAGTTTGATGGGAAAAAGAAAGTTCAATAAAAGGGGTAAAGCAGAGCCAGCACATTGAATGTTAATGAGCATGGTGTCTTTTCCCAGAGTTAAAAAGAAAATAGCTGGGAACAAAATGTCAGAGTGGTTTCCCGCAGAATGCATTACAAAGCCAAAAATTAATTTGTGGATTACAACAAATGCACTATCATGTAAAAATTCATGTGAAAATTCCAGCAAAGTTTCTAAATGAGCTGGCAAACTATACATATTGAGTGCTGCCAGCATTAAAGAATGGAGAGATGCCAGAAAATGAATTCATTTTTAAGTTCCGCTAATCAAGACCATACCTCACAACTATTTAACATGACTCGCACAAATCATGTTTACTCTATTGTCAATCTTTGATTTCCATTTCTGTGCTAAATTACCTATTCTCAGGCGTTGGGACATTGCACTTGAACTCAATGTCCCTGAGATAGAGAGGACAAAAATCAAGCCAGGTTTTATGCTCCCGGTTGCTGCAAAATGTGTTCATTTGAAAGGTGAACATGTGCAGGGGTCAGCTGGTTCTAGAATTGAGCTCTGCTTTGGTCAGACCCTTCTCTGATATTAGCCTCCCCCCAGCGCTGGGCTCACAGTGTAATAAACTGACTTTGCAATTCGGATCTCTGAGAGTTATTTGACTTGTTTCTGACAATGAAATCTGGCTTCTGACTGCGAAGGAGCTTGGGGACTATGCTTGGCTGCTATCTCAATGACTGTAGTCCTGCCTGCCCCAGATTGCTCGGGAGAACTGTCTTTGGGCTGGTTGATGAGAGGAAGAGCAAGGACAATAAGAAAGGGCAGGGACAACTGGCAGAAGAGGGAGGAGGATGGTGATGTGCAAGATGTCATATCCAGTGTGTCTGCAGGGAGCACCTCCAATGTGAACTTCTCAGAGTAGCACTGACCCAAGTATTTCACTTCACAAAGGAGACCGCGATCAAGTTATGTCACTCACTGCAGCCACAACTCAAGTCTCATACAAACCATGGGCATAATTGCATGTGACTGTCAAAGTCACTGTAGCCTTTAACGTTTTTGCTTTCCGGCTTCAGCAAGTCATATTGCCTGGTATGCAGTCCGTCATTGTGTATCCACACCAGGAGGCTGTGGAAGCGAAATCATTGGGCATGTTAAAGACAGATTTCAGGAGACCAATGACATCGAGGGAATATAATGCGGCAAAGTGACATTAAGGTAGATGGTCAGCCGTGATCAAATTGAATGGCGTAGCAGGCTCGACAGGCTGAATGGCCTACTCCTGTTCCTATGTCCCTATGGATCAAGAGGTTCACTGAGGCTCTCTAGACCAGGAGGAGCACCTGCATCTCTTGCCCAGGATAGATTGCATGCTCTGGAGATATGTTCCCTGTGATGGCCAAGTCCAGATGAAATGAAGCAATCTCCTCAAGGAGAGTCTGATTGGATTCTGGGTCTGGTGCTGTGAGAGTGAGGTAGTAATGCAGAAATAACACTAGGTAGATAAGCTAACACACTGAGGCAGCCCACACACAACTTACGTGAGAAATACCCAACTGTAATTCTATGTTCTCAGCTCACTGTCTAATTTTTATTGTAAACAAGCTGCTGAATCATTTTTTAAACAAAAACATGGCCAGAATTTCATGGTAGGTGGGGGCGCTAAATTTTGTGTGATGGGAAACGTCAGTTTCCTGCACACAGGAAATTTGTTTGGAATTTTTTTCCTCTGACTTTGATGGCAGGTTAAAGCGAGTGTCCTGCTGGTGTGTGTTTGGAACCACACTTGTATGCATTTACACCTCATGTATTCTCATTAAAAGGCCAACTCGCTGTAATTACGCCCCACTTCCAAATTAAGCACCCAGCCAGCAGGTAATTAGAATGGTCTCTTTCCCAACTGTATATTAGCGGTGTGCACCCGGCAAACTTTAGTTCATCAATGAGACAAACAGTGGCAGTAGTGTGTACCATCTGCAAGATGCACTGCAGGATCTCACCAAGGCTCCTTAGACAACGCCTTCCAAATTCACAAGCACTACCATCTAGAAGGACAAATGCAGCAGGCAAGAGGAAGCAGTGTGTAGTGATGTTACCACTACATGCTCTGTCGACCTGGATTTGAATCATCATGGCAAATGGTCAAATTTGAATTAAATGAAATAAAAATCTGGAATTAAAGGTCAACTGATGGGAGATGGAGGTAGGAATAGGAGTTGGTTAAGGAGCAAAGTGCATACAAACATACATAGATACACAGAAGATAGGAGCAGGGGAAGGTCCTTGGGCCCTTCAAGCCTGCTCTGCCATTTATCACGATCATGGCTGATCATCCAACTCAATAGCCCAATCCTGCTTTCTTCCCATAACCTTTGATCCCATTCGCCCCAAGTGTTATGTCTGGCCGCCTCTTGAATATATTCAATGTTTTAGCATCAACTACTTCCTGTGGTAATGAATTCCACAGGCTCTCCACTCTTTACGTGCAGAAATATCTCCACATCTCTGTCCGAAATGATTTACCCTTAATCCTCAGACTGTGACAAGCGAAGGTTTACCAGACTGATTCCAGGGATGGCGGGACTGTCATATGAGAAGAGATTGACTAGGTTGGGATTGTTCTCGTTGGAGTTCAGAAGAATGAGGAGGATCTCATAGAGGTTTATAAAATTCAAACAGGACTAGACAGGGTAGATGCAGGGAAGATGTTACCAATGATGGGTGTGTCCAGAACCAGGGGTCACGGCCTGAGGATTCAGGATAAACCATTTTGGACAGAGATAAGGAGACACTTCTTCACACAAAAGGTGGTGAGCCTGTGGAATTCATTACCACAGGAAGTAGTTGATGCTAAAACTTTGAACATATTCAAGAGGAGGCTAGATATAGCACTTGGGGAGAATGGGATCAAAAGCTATGGGGAGAAAGCAGGATAAGGCTATTGAGTTGGATGATCAGCCATGATAGTGATGAATGGCAGAGCAGGCTCGAAGGGCCAAAAGGCCTCCTCCTGCTCTTATCTTCTATGTATCTATGTAGTTGCCCAGAGAACATGTGGCCACTATGAAATGTGATTAGCACTCTATTGGCACACCTTCTGAGGCAATTCCACATTGTGCAATCCTTTCTGACATTATTGGAAAGGGTTGGTGGCCATGGCATCCTTCAAGAGGAGAAGGACTATTACACACTTGGATACACTCACACCAATGTGACAGCAGCTTAGCAAGGTGACCCGAAGGTGGAAAACATTTGTCAATAGTTAGCACTTGACCATCTACTAAGAGAGTTACATCCATAAGGGAGCACCATCTCTTCAAACGCCAGCTCCCATGCATGATTAGTGCATCTTGATATTGATCCCAAGGATGTAATCAGACAATAGGATGTACATGATCTGGTACATGACAACATACACCTGAAGCTGGTACTTGTGTTAGCATTGTCCTCACAGACAGTGCTCAAGCAGGATCAGCATTTGATTACTAAGAAATACTCATTACGCTGCATTTGTCAAAAGCCTGCTAAGTTCACATCCTGCAATGGCTTGGCATTTGGGAGGGAGACGTGACCAGTCAGTTTTGAACAGCAGTCACTGATAACTTATTCCCTTTATAGGTACTGCTGAGCACTCGGCAGATGTGCCAGATCATTGTTTCCTTACTATTGCAGTCCTTGACATTGACCATCTCACAAAGGCCACTCATAGGGGCAGCATGGTAGCATGGTGGTTAGCACAAATGCTTCACAGCTCCAGGGTCCCAGGTTCGATTCCCGGCTGGGTCACTGTCTGTGTGGAGTCTGCATGTCCTCCCCTTGTGTGCGTGGGTTTCCTCCGGGTGCTCCGGTTTCCACCCACAGTCTAAAGATGTGTGGGTTAGGTGGATTGGCCATGCTAAATTGCCCGTAGTGTCCTAAAAAGTAAGGTTAAGGGGGGGGGTTGTTGGGTTACGGGTATAGGGTGGATACGTGGGTTTGAGTATGGTAATCATTGCTCGGCACAACATCGAGGGCCGAAGGGCCTGTTCTGTGCTGTACTGTTCTATGTTCTATGTTCTATATCTATGAACCCTAAGTCAATGAGTGCACAATTATTATTATTATTATATTAAATTTAAAGTACCCAATTCATTTTTTTCAATTAAGGGGCAATTTAGCGTGTCCAATCCACTTACCTTGCACATCTTTGGGTTGTGGGGGCGAAACCCACGCAAACACGGGGAGAATGTGCAAACTCCACACGGACAGTGACCCAGAGCTGGGATCGAACCTGGGACCTCGGCGCCGTGAGACTGCAGTGCTACCACTGCGCCACCGTTCTGCCCGATGAGTGCACAGTCATGTAATGAATTTGATTTGCGTTCTGTGATTTCACAGAGGGATTCCATGAAGCACCGCTGGGCAACCTTCAGGATCAAATTAAAATCCTCACAGGTAAATAGGCGAGTTTAACAGGATGCTTCCAACAATGCACATGCATTTCCATCTAGCAAACACTTCAAAAGTCACCAAGCTGAACGAACTTCCATCACCCATTGTCATGCATGGAGTGAGTGGGAACTAATGCAGGAATAACATTCATCCGTAAACGCAGAGATTAAATTACATTGCAGGGTGACATGAAAGGCTATGGTGCTCAACAATGGATATTACTTTTCCCGAAACCTCATAGTCATAAAATAAACAATATTTCAAAGTGCACTTGATTATAGATCATAGAATTTACAGTGCAGAAGGAGGCCATTCGGCCCATCGAGTCTGCACCGGCTCCTGGAAAGAGCACCCTACCCAAGGTTAACACCTCCACCCTATCCCCATAACCTAGTAACCCCACCCAACACTAAGGGCAATTTTGGACACTAAGGGCAATTTATCATGTCCAATCCACCTAACTGGCACATCTTTGGACTGTGGGAGGAAATCGGAGCACCCGGAGGAAACCCACGCAGACACGGGGAGGATGTGCAGACTCCGCACAGACAGTGACCCAAGCCGGAATCGAACCTGGCACCCTGGAGCTGTGAAGCTATTGTGCTATCCACAATGCTACCATGCTGCCCCTTGGCTGAAAGGACTCCAACGTTGGTCGGGGCAAGTAATTATAACATCCACAAGCTGCAGACAACATTAGGATAATCACTAACCTTGATTAATAATTCTCATGAGGTCACATTTTGATGCTTCGTCTATCTCCTCACTGGAGGTGCTGTGGGGGTTGGGGCTGAGGTGCTTGCTTGGCATCTTCCACCACCTTTACTTGTTGGTGGCTGGAATAGAGAGAATAGATAAGCAGTGATTAATTAGGCAGGCTCCAACATAATAGGTCACTCACTGTCAATGTCCCCATGTTGTCAATGTATACTGGATGGGAGAGGCTGATCTTGCCTTCTGCGCAGGCGGGATCTCTGTCCACGCCTGTGAGCTCTACTTCTTGCTCCTCATGGAAGGAAAGTATCCTAATCTCAGTGGTTCCCCCCTTCAGTCTTCACTCTCTCCAATCAGTTGTGGGAGATCTTGCCCTGCATAAAGACAGATGGATTGACCGTGAGCACTATGGATGAAAGCGCATTTTAGAAATCTGCAGGTCCATAGAGTCTTCTGAATTCTCCCGAGGCCAGCATGGTAAGGTGGAAGCACCTCCTCCTTCCATCCCTCAGGGAGAGGATATCCGGCCTTTCCTGGATGCCCAGGAGGGGAATCCCCAGCCAGGCCTTGCTGAGCAAAGGAGCCAAGGGTTTGGTATGTTTGGGCGCCATGGTAATGCAGAAGTTTACAACGCACCTGGCCAGCAGTAAGTGACTGTCTGAGCAGGTACCATTTAAATATGGTGCTCGGACCTCGTCCGAATGAGGCAACAGCGGGTGAATAAATCGCTGTCCGCCCTGTCACAAGAGTCAACAAGCTCCTCATTGATGCATAAATAATGAGCTGAAATGAACAGTGTTGTCACAGTGGCACAGTTGTTAGCATTGCTGCCTCAGAATGCCAGGGTTGCAGGTTCGACTCAAGCCTTGGGTAACTGTCTGTGTGGAGTTTGCCCATTCTCCCCGTGTCTGCGTGGGTTTCCTCCCGCAGTCCCATGGACACTCATGTTTCTACCCACAGTCCAAAAAGTTGCAGGATAGGTGGATTGGCCATGATCAAATTGCCCCTCAGTATCCAGAGTTGCAGGGGAGTCGGCTTAGGTAGGGTGCTCCTTCAGAGAGTCAGTGCAGGCTCAATGGGCCGACTGGAAAAATCCACCTCACTGACCAGCAA
Source organism: Scyliorhinus canicula (assembly GCF_902713615.1). NCBI lineage: Eukaryota > Metazoa > Chordata > Chondrichthyes > Carcharhiniformes > Scyliorhinidae > Scyliorhinus > Scyliorhinus canicula. The sequence continues at coordinate 142,872,556 of NC_052149.1, forward strand.
GAATCACTTTCCCAGCCACCTAGTTTCCAGAATGGAAAATTCCACCCTCTGTTACCACTTTAAAAAATATAATTTTGTTAACTATGGTTCCTTTACCACCCACAGTAATGTGCTCCATTTCACTCCTAATGCTTGATTTTATTGCAATAAATCAATGCTGGTGCCCAGAACTAGACTTTCAGATACCAAAATATATCACTTGTAATCCTGTTATTTTTTACTCTTATTTTCGGATGTTTTTATTGGCCTGCAGTATCATTCCAAGCTCTCATTTTCCCAAGCCAGATTGACTCCTACACATGCCTGACATCATGAATCTTTGCATTTATGACCGCAATCTGTGTATCTCTGTGGTTTTCCAAAGGATTCTGTGTTTAAATAGAGATGAGGTTACTGACTATCAGGATAAGCCATTATTTGCAGTTGTTTGCTAAAAGCAGCCTGCCCATTAGTTTTGTAATATATGAATAATCTTTAACGGCCTTGCCAACATCCATCCTTCCACCAATACAACCAAAAACCGGTTATGTGGACATCACTGCCCTTACCCTAAACTTGAAACTTCTTCTAGTTTCTTTCTAAACTCCGCTCCTACCCTCCCCAAATTCACCGTGTCCACGCAACCTATCTCCTGTTCTACATAGCTCTTGATCATCCAACTTCACATTCTGGCTCCCTTGTTCATATAAAAGTTATTTGTTGCCTCACTAAGCAGTCTGGAGCATGTATGCTTGAACATAAACCATTTATTGTTAACCCATAACTATGTATGTTCTAATATTATGTCACACTGCTGCAGAGGTGTTTCAGTGAGATCTTAAGACCTGCATATTTAAATGTCAACCGTTTATTACTCATCTTTTACTATTCACAGATCCGAGATATGTTCATGCATGGTGCTGCCACTGCTATGTAGGTAGGCTGCTTCCTTACGGGGTTCTGTACTAGACTGTGCTCCCAGAGCCGCTGACCATGTGACTCTGTACATCATACCATGGCAGTGCTATTCTCCAGGCTGCCAAGCACCTTTACATTACAATGCGTGCAGGCACATAACGCAACAATGTACATATCCAAAGTACTGCCATGCATTGGTTAACTATCTCCATGCTGGCTCTTTCGAGATTCTTCTCCACAGAGTACCATCATCTGAATCTCGATGTCATACCATGGATGGTACTGTTCTCCAGGCCTGCGTCAAAGGCCTCCAGGTTTCCAAAAGGTGGCATTTTTGAACCTTAGTTCCTCACACTGCTGCACGGCAGTCTTCTAGGGCAGCTGGGGCACCGCGAAGCAGAGTCCGAAGTTTCTTTTTTCCTTGTTGCCAGTTGAATGACCAAGGAAGCCAGTGGGAGAAGGATAAATATTTATTTTAACTAAGAATAAATCTTCCCCGGGGCAGTAACTATGTATCACAGTCCCCGTTGGGACAACTAACATTCCGGTCCCTGCTCGGGCCTTTATGCTTGGTTTTACAACCCTCAGCTGAGTGGGCCTCGGCCCACTACCAGGGAAGCACATATTCCACGAGCCCCACAGGGAGATCGATTATAGTTTCCCCGTGGGCCTCATGGGGGTTATGACACCCTCCCAAATCACTGCTGATCTTTCATGGAATTTCTCTAATTAGGGTTCTTCCCCACCCTCAGTATCAAAATGTCTTTTATCACAGTCACAAATGACATCCTATGTGGCTCTAAAAAGATTAATTATCTTTCCTTGCCCTTCTTGATTCATCTGCAACCTTTGAGACTATCTTTCCCCAATGCCTCCCCATAGTCATTCAGCTAGGCGGGACTGCACTCGCATGGTTCCAGTCTTATCAATCCAGTCATAGCCAGAAAATAATTTGGAATATATTTCTCCCTCCTCTCGCAGCATAATCTCTGATCTCTCTCAAGGATTTAGCTTTAGTCCCTTCTTATTTCTACATGCTGTGCCACGGTGACATCATCCAGAAACACAGCATCAATTCCCATAGATAGAACATAGAACATACAGTGCAGAAGGAGGCCATTCAGCCCATCGAGTCTGCACCAACCCACATTAAGCCCTCACTTCCACCCTATCCCCGCAACCCAATAACCCCTCCTAACCTTTTTGGACACTACGGGCAATTTAGCATGGCCAATCCACCTAACCTGCACGTCTTTGGACTGTGGGAGGAAACCGGAGCACCCGGAGGAAACCCACGCAGACACGGGGAGAACGTGCAGACTCCGCACAGACATTGACCCAGCGGGGAATCGAACCTGGCACCCTGGAGCTGTGAAGCCACAGTGCAATCCACATGCGCTACCGCGCTGCCCGTACATTTGACAACACCATTCACATCTGTCCTACCACCACCTCTCTCAACTCTGCCACTCTGTCTAAATTATCAGGCGACCAATCCAACATTCCTGCTGAATAAATAGAAATTTCTGTTTCTGTGTTCTGGAACATTCCTTGTCAGACAATCAGTCTGATCATTTAGACAGTGGAGGATTTGAGAGACGTGGTGGTGAGGCAGATGTGGGTGTTGGGGCATTTGCGTTCCAGCCCATCTCAGGCCACTCCCACAATTATTGTTTTGGAACATCGATGATTGCTACCTGCTCTCATCCGGAACTGGAAAAAAATAATTGATTCTTTTTCCAGTCACTACCCTTCTCTCACTTTCACATGGTCCAACACTTCTCTTCCCTTCCTTGATTTTTCTGCCTCCATTTGTGGGGATAGACTGTCTACTAATATTCATCACAAGCCCACTGATCACCACAGCTACCTCAAATACACCTCCTCATACCATGGCTTCCTGTAAGGACTCCATTCCATTCTCCCAGTTTCCCAAGCCGAGATTCTCCCCTACCCGGCGGGGCGGGGGGTCCCGGCATAGCGGAGTGACTACGCACCATTGGGGGCTAGGCCCGTGCCGGAGTGGTTGGCGCCACTGACGTCACCACTGCCGCATGCGCGGTAGGGGGGTTTTCTTCCGCCTCCGCCACGGTGGAGGCTGTGGCGGCGGCGGAAGAAAAAGAGTGCCCCCACGGCACTGGCCCGCCCGCCGATTGGTGGGCCCCGATCGCGGGCCTGGCCACCATGGGGGCACCCCCCGGGGTCCGATCACCCCGTGCGCCCCCCCAGGGCCTCGGGGGCCCGCTCGCGCCGCCAATCCCGCCGGCACCAGAGATGGTTGAAACCACATCGGCGGGATTGGCCTCTCAGCGGCAGGACTTCGGCCCATCACAGGCCGGAGAATCACCGCAGGAGGCTCACTGATCGGCGTGGAAGGCACGCCGATCGGCGCGGGGCGATTCCCGCCCCTACCAACTCCCGGGTGACGGAGAATTCCGGCCACGGCGGGGGCGGGATTTTCGCCGGCCCGGGCAATTCTCCGACCCTGCGGGGGGTGGGAGAATTTTGCCCGGCCCATCTCATCTGTTTTTGTGATCCTACCTTCCACATTCGCACTTCTGGCACATCTATCTTTTTCCTGAGCCAAGGACTCCCCACCTCTACTGTGGTTGACATGGCACTCAACTATGTCAACACCTCTGCCTGCATTCCTTGCCCTGCACCCCCCCCCCCCCCCCCCACCCCAGTACTACAGTTGCATTCCCCTTGCCTGCACTTTCCGGCCCATCTGCCTCAGTATTGAACAGACTATTGTCCGCCATTACTGCCACTTCCAGAAAGATGCCAGCACAGAAAACACCTTCCCCTCCCCGTCAGCATTCTAAAGAGGCCATTAACTACATGATGCCTTGGTCCATTCCTCTATCCCCCCTCATCCCCTTCCCAAAGCGCCTGACCATCCACTCGCAGGTGGTGTAAAACCTGCCCCTTTACTTCCTCCCTCCTCATTGTCCAGGGCTCCAAACATATCCTCCAGGTGAAGTAGTTATTTACTTGCACTTCTTTCAATTTTGTTTACTATTTTCGCTGCACATAACGTGCCCTCCTCTTTGTTGGGGAGATTAAACATAGACTGGATGATGATTTTGCAAGCATGATCCAGGCCTTCCTGCTGCTCGCCATTTCAATTCATCATCTTGCTCTCATGCTCACATTTCTGCCCTCAAGTCTGTTACAATGTTCCACTCAAGCCCAACACAAGCTGGAGGAACAGAACTTCATCATCTGATGAGGTACTTTACAGCCTTCTGGACTCAACATTGAGTTCAACAACTTCAGACCATGAACGCTGTCCACCATTTTGAATATTTTTGTCCAATGTACCAATTTGTATTTTTCTTCATGCTTTTGCTTTCAGAGCTGACCTTTAGCCTGCTATTAAGACCTATTCTGAGCCAACACTACCAGCATCACCACTACCTTTGCCTTTTGTTCCTTTGCTGCTAATGCCCTCATCCATACCTTTGTGGCCTCTAGATTTGACTATTCTATTGTACTCTGGCCAGCCTCCAACATTTTGCCCTCTGTAAACGTGGCATCATCGAAAACTCTGCTGCTTGTGTTCAAACTTGTAGCCACCGAAGTTGGCCATTCCCTCAATCCAAAATGGAGGAACGCAAAGCTTGCAGGTTAAAATGGACAAAGTTTGCAGCACAAGCAGGCTGCACCAAGCCAATGTGTATTCTGTCTGCTAAGAGAGCAGACAGCACCGAAACGAACATTCCGCATACTAATGAGGCAATCTCCGGGATAGTTAACATAGTAATGGAACGATCCCAGGGACAAGGGACACAAATAGAGAAGTGATTGCAACAGTGTATGGGAAACCAGACACCCCGGCACCAGCAGGGTTCAAAAACAAAGCACCTGAAGGCCCGCCCAGTAGCCGAGTGACAGCCTCAGTATTGGGGGAATTCAAACAAATCGATTGGGAAGAGACCCAATCGATTCCCAGCAGGTAGAGGGTCCGCCCAAAAGGGCGCAAAGCCCTAGGACCTATAAAAGACAGGTCCCAAACTTAGTTTGTTCTTCTTGATCAGCCCTCCTCTCTTGACCAGCCCTCTCGACCAGCCTCCTACCGAAGAAGACCTTGACCGAGAGAGAGGAGAGGTTTGGGACAGCAGCCGCCAGCAAGTAAGTGTCTCACAATGATCGCTACCAGAGATAGACACTCCTGACCCCTTTTTAACCCATACCAACCTGAAGTCTGCGGACCAGTGCAGAGCAAGAGGCCTTTTCCCCTGATCCGGCAGTTCCCTTTAAGATAAGTATTGGTTTATTTAGTGGGAGGAATAGTTTAGTCATCTTAGCGTGTGCATGAGTAGATTATAATTGTACTATAATAAACTCATTTGTTTGAACTTACTAATTGGTGTATGGTTTTATTGCTTTGAACTGGACCTTGAAACTTGTGGCGGTATCTTAACGATACCTGGCGACTCCAGGGCTAAGTAACGAAACAGAGCCAAATCGAGTGTTAAGCACACTCACCCAGAATGAGCAACACTCATGTTCACCCATTCGTCCTTTAATAAGGATACGGGGAGTCCACACCGAGTAAAATAAAGAAACGTAGTTTTGTTTACAATCGATATATAAACTGCCCTGTTAACACGCGATATATAAACTGCCTGGTAGATCCCTATTTCTGTTCTGTTCGGTGCCTTATTGGCTGACCTTTTGCACGTTGTTTAATAGACATCCCCCTCCACCCTTGCGGGGTAGTTCGTACTCCGCTAGAATCACGGGGAAGGTAATCATTCCCACCCCGTAGGTCGCCTGTGGGCTATTACATTCCACCACCCCCGCAAAAAGCCCAAAGACTCCCCCAACGACTGATGAGACAGAGAAGGAGGAGCAGGCGGAGGATGTCAGATTATTTTCAGCCCAGCAAGTTGTCATTGAGCTGATGGGCTGGAACAGTCGGCGTATACCTTTCTGGTGAACGTTGTCCGCATGAAGAACGCCATGGCGGATGATCAGCTGGAGGCAGCTGATCGGCGCCCGAGACCTCAGAGGCTTGCGTCTCCATTTCAGAGTCGGAAGATACAACGTCAGGCATGTCGGCATCGAGAGAGACTGGAGACGTCACAGCAGGCTGGTTCGGCAATGAAGCTGGAGGATCCAGGTCAGGTTTCCTTCGAAGAACGTCACGAAGAACCTCAGCACCCTCCATGACCGAATGTGATCCAAATACCGTCGCATCAGTCGTCCTCGGACCTGAACTTGATAAGAGACTGGTCCTGTTTATTCATTATTGCCATTTACTATCTTAAGGCACATTATTTTACAAAATAAATACTTTTAATGTTTTAATCATTCTCAGGGCCTTGATTTCAGTATTATAGAAACCTGAGGGTGTCTATGATTTTCAGATTCTGCAATATAAAAGAAGAAAAAAAAACAGAACTACTTCATATTATATGTGGTGCCAAGGGTGAATATATAGTGATTAATTCAAATGAAATTCAGTTCCTGCAGTGTGTGAATTTTCCAGAAGCTGTGGGCCTCTGGCCTGGGGCTAGAGTTTAGGTGTTTGAGGTATTGTATGCTAAAAGTTAAGTTTGGGAAAGGTAGTTGATCAGTTTCAGTCATTTTGTTTACTTTTTTAAAAGATTAGCCAGTTTTTAATGACCCGCTGCCCTACATTTCCTTGTTGTGAATGGTATGTGGTAGGGTTGCTATGGTAATGGTCGTTTGGACATTGTACAGTGTGTGGAATTGTAGGTACTTAGCATGTGGCCTATGAGGGCATGGATTTTGATTTGTTTGTACTTTTTAAACTTTTGATATGCTACTATATATATTACATACACATACATTGAAGTGTTGATGTTTGTCAGTGGTGGTATTTTGTCATTTAATTATTCAGTTTATTTCCGTGAAATTTGGAAGATGCAATGAACCATCCTACTCGGCAGCGAGTTTGTGGTTTCAGGAAAATAGTCAAGCTGGGCGTAGGTACAGCTCATTTTATTGTAACAAATTGCTGGTCCTCTGGAGTAAAATCATATATTATTTTAATATTCTTATACAGATCTTTGTTCAGCCCTGACAGCAGTTACGACCAAAAGCTGTCTCATTTACTGGAGCGCAACCCTTTTCAACCTCAGCACTGCCAGTTCAAGCTTTTTCAGGCCGAATTCCACAAAAGAACTCTCGGCTTCTCACGCCCTTCTGGCTTAGATTGGTGCTGCTAAATAAACAAAACAAGTCTCCTCTTTTGTTTCCTCCACTTCACTCTCCTCTTTTGTGTTTGCCAGCCTTACCTCTTCCACTTCTACCGTTCTGCCTTCACTTCTCTTTTCCCCTTTCAGCCTCCTTAAGTCTCTCTCTTCCCTTAATTCATAAGCAACTGAAGCAGGAGTAGGCCATTCAGCCCATCGAGCCTGCTCTGCCTTCCAATAAGATCATGGCTGAACTGATAGTAGCGTTAACCCCACTTTGCCGCCTGGCCCCATAACCCTTGACTCCCTTGTTGATCAAAGTCTGTCCAACTCAGCCTTCAATATATTCAGTGACCCAAAGGCTGGCGACCATTTCGTAGAACAAATTCCTCCTCATCTCCATCTTGAATGGGAGATCCCTTGGGCGGGATTCTCCGATCCGCCAGCCCGGTTTTCCGACGTGGCCCACTCCTGCTAGCAGGGGGATTGTCCGTTCCTGCAGCCGGCCAATGGAGTTTCCCATTGTGGGCCATCCCAGCAAGGATTCCGTTGACGGAGAATTCCGCTACTTATTTCTAAACCATGTGCCCTGGTTTGAGATTCATCCAGAAGGTGAAGCAACTTCTCAGCACCCACCCCTGTCAAACCACCTCAGAATCTCACATAGTTCAATGAGATCACATCTCATTCTTCTAACTCATGTATGCTCGAATGCTAAAAAAATTAAAGCAACTATCACTGAATACTGTCCTGTAACACGCTCACGGATTTGTCTTCTACCTTCTTAGGTCTCTGCCCTCTCTGTCTTTCGGAGTTGTGAAGTCGGGAGACTTTGAGGTTGGGAAGGCAGCTGTCTGCACTGGTTCCTGCAGAATGAAGATTACTGATGCTGAAGAAGCAGCACACAGTAAATTGTCTGCCTGAAAAGGGGTAGTTCTTCTGACGGTAGGAACTTCCTGTGATTGACAGCAACTACAATCTGTCAGGCAGAAGCGAGAAATCAGCAACATTCAAGCTAAATATATTTTATTTCCATAAATTGCCCCAAGATTCAAAATGCACATTTTAACTTCTCAAGTTCACAAAATAATTGCAGATTGTCACAGAATGCCCAAATTAGACTTGATCATTTTTAGTGCTATACCAATTGAAAACATAAGGAAAAGTGTTCACCATCTCTGGGACAAGTATATTAAATGGTCATTATTCAATATCAGAATTTACTGGAGTAGGCAATGAAGACCATTGGAATGGGTCACGTTATTCTTTAGAAAGGGATATTTTCGCCCACTTAAACTTGTTAAGTCTCTTTGAATCTGACAACACTTCAACTTCAAATTTAACTGGGACAAGTGATGCTTTTCTTGTTCCTGTCCCTGGGGCCTGTGATATTCTGAAAAATATTTCTGTCCCTTCATACTGAAAGAAGCAGAGATATATTATCAACACAGGCACAACAATGCAAAACACCTCGCAATGCACCAAGAGAAAGCAGATGTGAAATTCATTGGGTGGAGCCAAACCTTTGGAGATAGTTGCAATATTTGAGATGAATTCTCAAAGCGCAAGCTACCAGCTCCAATGTAAAAGATTGTATTCACCATTCTAACAAGACAAAGCTTGCCTTCCCACTCACTTCACAAATCACAAATAATACTGGGGACAGCCGCAGTTCCTGAGGCAGTACCTGATGTCAATGGGAGGGAATTAGTGACTCCGGTAGCAAGAAGTCCCTTTTCTAAGAGATACAATTAACACTGCATCAGCAGGCTAAAGAAGGGAAAACAGCCTGGGTTCCTGTCCCTGATCACTGTACAGTGGCCACCACTGGGAGTATAAACGCTACTCGCTACCGGGTGAGAATAGGATGAGGTTTGGAATCGGTGGCCTGATCATCTGTTCGCTCTTGCTCTCTAAGTTCACACATGAGGAAGGTTACTGAAGGTTGACTTGTGTCCAATGAACCAATGAGAGAGTCAAAGCCTTCATAGGAGGAATATTGGATTGAAGATTGGAATAAAGTGTCGGTTAGGGCAAAGAAGGATGGGGGTGGGTGCGGGGGTGATATGGAATGAGTGCAAGTCATTTGAAAATTGGGCAGCCAAATAGCAGTGAGCTTTACTGAGTTCCAGCTTGGATTTATTTTCTTTAGCACAATGGAAACCTGGATCAGAGCCGAAGGAGGGAACTGGCCTTTTTTTTCCTTTGCAGTTTTTATTTGGCCTGGATTCTATGGGAGGTAATTCACTCGGCTTACCATGCAGGCCAACAAAAACAACGGAGTGACAAGAAATGCATGCTTGTTTTTTTTTATTCTCTTGCTCTCATAAAATCAGCCAGTATTCCATGTACCGTAGAGCCTGTTTTTAACAGCCATGAGAAAGGCATTTTGTGCATTTTTCATGCCAAATCGCAATTCTCCGTCACCTCGACAGTGGCGTCAATGTGTTCCGGAACGCACGTACAGTAAACACTGTTTGCATATCATTAGTGGGTCCAACTCGGTATTCTCCGGGGCCTCCATGATTCTCTGCCACCGCTGGGCCGAATTCCCGACAACGAGGTTCTCTTCTGCTTCTAAAAATCATGAAACCGGCGTCGTGGGCGATGGCGGAGAAAGAGGAGGTAGGACAAGCAGAGGCGCGGCTGCGGGCTGCCGGGCCCGATACTGGTCAGGCTTGCTGGGGTGGGTGGGGGGGGGGGGCCTGCCAGGGCTGGGGGAAGGGGGGGTGAGGGGGCAATGGGTCGTGTGGCTGGGGTGAGCCCCAATGAGAATGGGGCAATGTCCAGGCACGGACCACCATTGCCGTAGACTGCAATGCAGCCATCTCCCCCCCCCCCCCCACTGTCCACCACCCACCGGCGGGACATCACACAGCTCACTCAAGGGCAAAACTCACAGTAGCCCCTACGGGGGTGCCGGATGGGGGCCATGGAGTGTACCGCTGGCAGGGGCAGCATCAGCCAATGGTACCCCTGGCAGCAGGGATGGGCATCAGGGCCTGAGTCCTCACTGTGCCAGGCACTGTCAGGGCCAGGGATACGGGAATTGGGGGGTGGGGGGGTTGGACATGCAGTGGTGGAGTACGTAGTGTGAGACGGGGGCACCATGTAGCCTGTTTGACTTGTTTGGGCATGGGGACGCACCAAGTTAACATGTCAACCTTTCACCCCCTGCAGACAATTGATATTGGATTTAAACCAGCAACGGTGGCCTCCCTCCTCGTCGCCGCAGCTCTAGGCGTAGCCCTGCAGCTGTCCGAGCTGGCGCTGCTCGAGGAGGAGCTGCAGTAGCGGAGCGTGCAGCAGTGGAGCATGCAGTGGAGCGGAGCGAGCAGCAACGGAGCGTGCAGCAGTGGAGCATGCAGCAGTGGAGTGAGCAGGAGCAGAGTGTGCCCCAGAGGAACAGGAGGCAGTCACCCAGGATGGAGAGCCGGCTGCCCATCAGGCTGAGGAGGAGGAGGTGCAAAGGAGGAGCCACATGAGGCCTCGCATATACCAATAGCGCCTGTCGTTGAAGTACCTGCCGAACAGGGCATGCCATCAAAGACTCCGACTGAGCAGGGAGACAGTGCAACATATCTGCCAGATCATAACACACCTGGAACTGCGGGGAAATGGGGATGGACAAGTGCTCCTGGTGGCTGTCAAGGGGGGGAAACGGAAAACAGCATTGCTAGACAGTCCGACACACACAGCCCAGAGGGTGGGTAGCTGGTGGCCTCAGTGGCCAGGGCACCCAGATATGGCAGCTAGTATAGATGCCTTAGGCCAGGTTTAGGGCTAGGGGCACAGTGCTGTCTACTCACCCTGGCCATCCTGAGGAGTTTGTGTAGTTTCTTCCGGCACTGCAGGCCATTCCGGACGTTGTTGATGGCGACAGTGACCACCTCTGCCACCTGCGCCCAGGCACGGCAAACGGTGGCGGCTGGCAGCCTCCTTCCCAGGCCGGGGTACAGGATGGCCTGCCTTTCCTCCACCACGTCCAGGTGGGTCTCGAGCTTGGCATCAGTGAATCTTGGCACCAAATGTCTTCCTGCTATCTTGTCCCTGGGATGGTGTGTGTAGGGAGTGAAGTGTGTATATGTGGCTGCAGCTTGTCAGCCTCCTGAGTGTTAACCACAAAACCTGTGAACCCCACACAGTTTCTCATTAGAATCAATTGTGTTCCACGTGGTGGGGTGCTAGCCCCTCAACTTTCTCTGAATCGGTCCAGGCGCGGCGCCAGTTTTATTATCGTGGAAGTCCACGAATCCAGCCCCGGCATCAACACTTAGTCTCAGGAACAGAGAACCTTACTGCCTATGTTTTAAGAAGAGAAAGGGCTGTTTAAATATCTTCACAGATTAATGAATTGTCCAGTGCAGTGTTCTTCAAAGTCGGGGGCGCGACCCGCCAATGGGTTGTGGGCGGGTGTCAGGAGGGTCGCGGAGCCGTTGTCCGCGGTGCTCCCAATCGCACAAATCCCCGCTCAGCAGCCGGCCTTTCATAACGCCGGCTGCAAGCGGCCGCGAACATGTATTTTTAAAAAAAATTGGCCACATTGCGAGCCCGCATGCCCAGTGCGGCCGCTATTTTTTAAACGGTTGCAAACTTTTTGTTTTACAAGTTCTGTAGTGGTTATTATTAATTTATTCATTTATTTTATTCAGTTAATTTTTATTTATTTTATTCATTTTATTTTTTTTACAAGTTCGGGATGGGTTTCATTCATTTTTTTCATTTATTTTATGCATTTTATTTTTTTTACAATTTCGGGGGGGGGGATTTTATTCATTTTTTTCATTTATTTTACACATTTTATTTTTATATTTTTCTGCAAGTTAGGGCCGTTTTATTTGATAAAATTTTACAGGAAAAAAATTCAGAACTTTGGACAGATGGAGACTCCATACTTTCCGACACCGGAAGGCTTCACCTTCATCCAACAGGTTCCATTGGAGGAGCGTGTACGAGGGCCAAAGGGACCCAAAACCATTTCCTCCATTTTTGTCAGCAGCAAACAAGGTAAGAGGAAATGGTGGGTCACGCAGGTCGGCCGGCGTGGGTCGCGAAGGTCGGCCAGCGTGGGTCACGAAGGTCGGCCGGGTTGGATCCCGAGGGTTGGCCGGTTGGTAAAAATTGGTCCCCGGAAAAGAAGTTTGAAGAACATTGTTCCAGTGTATGGCTGAGCATAAAGCCTGAGAGAGTCATAGAGTTATTAAGACACAGAAGAAGGCCATTCAATGCATTGAGTCCATGCTGGCAATACTTGACAAGGCTGGCTAAAGGTTCAGTTGTTGATCTATTTGAGTGACCAACCTCAACCCATTTGGCAGTTAGGGTGTTACAATTGATCTGCGTTTTGGTAAAAGGCATTTCTCAGCTCAATGCAAAAGTAGCACTTTCACTCTTGTAGTCACACAGTTCGCTGTTGAGTTTGAACTCTAAGCTTCCATCATTATTTGAGCATAAAATCCAGGCTAACATTCCTGTCCATCATTGTATGAACAACATTATCCCAAAGGGGAGGGGGGGGGGAGAATTGGTTTTAAGTGAACAATTTGGTTGACAGCTTAGAGAGGGCATTAAACGATTAGCTGTCTTTGTTGTGGGCTTATGAGTACAAGATTATTTTGATAAGGGGTTAAGTACTTGAGTTTCTTTTAAAGTTTTGAATGAGCTTTCATTAAAGGGAATTTTTATTATAGTGAAAGCTACAATAGTTATTTAGATTTTTATTTTATTCATCCCAACATGGCTTCTGAGATCTGCCCCGAGTGGATACTAGGTGAGTTGACATTGAGGGTTTAAGGGTAAAGTGTAGGAGGCATGGGTTGGCATGAGTTGGTATCGAGGCTATGGGGGAGGGTGGTCATGGCATGGATGATATGAGGGGCTATGGGGGATGCATGAGTTGCCATGGAGCTAAAAGGAGCCACGTGAGGGTTTGTGGGGAGCATGAGTTAGCGTGGAGGGGAATAGAGGGTGGGTGGGATAGCATGAGGTGTGATGGATGAGGGTTAGAGGACCTAATGTTTAACAAAATTATGAGGACAAATTCGCAGAGAATCAAGAGAAACCTTTTAAATAGCCCACCTTAGTATTCAGCACCCCTTGTGGCTGCTTCCAATCTACACTCAGGGGAGGCAAGCCTAACTCTCTCCCATTCCATTAATCGGAAGTTTCTGTGCATAAATTAGCTACTAAATTAGCAAGCATTACAACTGTGACAGCATATTTGACTGTTAAGCATCACAGGACATCCTGAAGTTGTGAAATGCATGATATGAATGCAGATTTTGTTTTCTTCTGTATTGTGTCTTCTGTACTAAAATTGACATCTCTACAGTCTCTCCGCTGAGTGTCAACAGTGCACAAATCCTGAGTGTGAGATTCTCATTAGTGAGCTGCATATACCTGGGGAACCTGCTCACACTAATATAAAAGTCCTCTGCTGAAACTGTAGGGGTCTGCAGTTTAGTAGAGGCCTTTACCTATTGCTACGAATGTTGGGATGGTAGGCCTCCATTTTGATCAATTATTTACTGTCATACTCAGCATGACAAGAGGAATGCCTAGAATGACTGGTACGGTGTGTACAGGCAGGAAAGCAAATTCCTCAGGCAAGATATTGGAAGACGGCGAGGCACATATTGAGTGTACAGTGATTAGAAAGTTTGCTATGCCTAGCTAGAAAGCAACTATGTGCTGGAGCTGACAAGCTTACACAGAAAGGGCAACTCAACCATCCTTGCACAGGCTATCCACTTTTCCTCAGCAAAAGTAGCTGTAGTTTATTCAACCAGCTCTACCTTCCGATTCTTACAAGCCCTTTTAAAACTTACATTTATTTGAAATGATCAAAGACAAATATAATAATGCTGGGGAGTCAGGATCAAACACTAAATTAAAAGCAAAATACTGTGGGATCTGTGGAGTCAACTTGGAAGGAGAGTCATATTGGACTCAAAAAATTAACTCTATTTTTCTTTCTACGCAGATGCTACTAGACCTGCTGAGTTTTTCAGCGCTTTGTTTTTATTTCAGCATCAAACGCTTCCAGGTTAGATGCAGACTGGTTAGATGTACAATGTTGTGTCTCAGCTTAGAAAGTCAGAAACTTAACTGAACTAGCTATATAGTAGGTCCGAGGCTGGAAGTTCCGTGGAGAGTAACTCACCTCCTGACTCCCTGAAACCTGTTCACCTTCTACAAAGGTATAAGTCTCACATGTAATGGAACTCCGTACCTGGGTGAGTGCTAGTTCGACAACACTCAGCAAGCTCAACACCGTCCAGGACAAACGACACAATAGTCACCACCTTGAACATGGTCCCTCCACTGGCGCATGGTGGCAGCAATGCAGAGCATATGAGAGACACACTGCAGTAACCCACCAAACCTCCTTTGACAGCACTTTCCCAACCCTTGACCTCTGCCACCTCGTAGGACAAAGGCAGCAGATGCATGGGAGCGCCACCACCTGCAATTGCCCCTCCAGGCCAGAGACTGTAAAATTCCCTTCCTAACAGCACTGTGTGGACTCCAAGGAGGCAGCTTGCTATCATGCCCTGAAGAGTAATTGTGGGTGAGCAACAATTACTGGCTTTGCCAGTGACACTGATATCCCAGGAAAAAATAAAAAGATAAGAATCTCCTACCACTGGTGATAAATTCCATTTTTCACACAACAGCTATCCTGGAGCCTCCCTGATTGCTAATTTGTGTCATATTGGAAGCACATGCATGTCCATCACAAACTGGATTAAGATCAGTCAATTTCATTTCGCACTGAGGCTTTACAGCCAGCAGATATAGACATCACAATGATAAAGCACCTTTCACATGCTCAGGGCATCCCTAAGTTCTCTGCATCCAATGTATGTACAATAAGGTTTGTCAGGCTGTAAATGAGACAAATGACGAGTTAATCTATTTTGGGTGGTAAAGGCAAATTACTGGGCATTCTGGAATCTGAAACAAAAACAGAAAATGCTGGAAAGACTCCACAGGTCTGACAGCAGCTGTGGAGAGAGAGCGGAGCTAACGTTTGGAGTCTGGGTGAGTCTTTGTCAGAGCTCTGACGAAGAGTTACCCTGACTCGAAACGTTAGCTCCGTTCTCTCTCCACAGTTGCTGTCAGATCTGCTGAAGGTTTCCAGCATTTTCTACTTTTACTTTGGATAGTGTTGAGTGAGGGGTGAACACTGGTCAGGATACAGTACTGGAAAGATCTTCCCTGTTGCCCTTCAAAATGCTGTCACAAGGTCTCTTATACTCACCTGTGAGGGCAAACTGGACCTTGCTTTTAATGGCCCATCCAAAAATAGCATTTCCAACAATGCAGCACTCTCTCAGTACAGCACTCAACTGTCAGCTTGGTTAACTGGCTAATGTCTCTGGTGGAGTTTGAACCCACAGTGTTTTGACTCACAAGTCAAGTGTTCATCCACTGAGCTAAAGCTAACACTATTCAAGAACATCCACACCCTTTAGTTCCAGCTACATTCCAACCAAGTCACAGAGTTCAAAGGTCAATATTCATCCCACTTCATCACCTAGTTTCCCTCTCTCCCTTTCTCACTCCCCACCCACCGTATATTTGCTTCTTCAACGAGGGTTTCCAGGCCACAGCTCCTGGAAAGAGACCAAGATGTTTTCATGTGCGATGTGATTAGATTCTCATGGATTCTGGATGTGCACCTGATACAGCCACAGAGAGTCAGAACATTATGTCATCCACATCTGCCGTAAAATACACCAGTGCCAAGAAGCAATCAGCTGTAACAAATACTCAAACAGAAAAAATATTACTCATCTACCACAAATGATTAGCTAGCACATCCTGAACAGCTCAGTCAGACTTTATTATATTAATCATCTAATTTTTTGACAAACTTCAGCATTTAGAATGATGGGATATTCTGTTGCTGTAAATATTTGGCACAACTTAATTACCATCAGACTTTGTTGTGAAAGACCCTGTCATATAGGCTTTATGTAGCCCTCCTCCCAAACATATGGCCTGTTTGCCATGTATTTTAAACTTAACTCGTGGAAAAGTAAAATAAATGCATTGTAAAAAGAAATGGTTTACAATTTTCCTTGGCACGCATGAATATAATTCAGGCGTAGGGGAGAATTATAAAACACTCCACCTAGTGAGTGCAAGGCACAAAACCGACCTACCACCCTGTTGCCACTGACAACTATTTTAACTCCTCACTGCAGTTTCGTGGTGGAAGCAGGTCAGGGTCTCGCAAATATTGACAAATAGGAGGCCAACCTGAGCAGAGGAGCCGCTGTTTCAAACTTCCTATAATTGCACAGCTCGAGCGACAGAGGGTAGCATCAGACCTATGCTGTTGTTGGTAAAATATTCAGGGGGGGTAATTAGCTCCTGCTCATCTGTGGTCAAGGCTGCAATTTAACAGAAACATTTCAAAGTGTAATTTTGGGCGGGTCTGGCGGGAAGTTTCTCACCGACTTTTTGGTGAGATGTGCACTGGTAGTTACCCACACTTAGGATGCCATCTACCAGCCTCCTTGTCCTGCTCCGGAATCAGAGCAGGACGCGTCCGGTAGATCCCGAGAGAGACATCTCCTGAGTTTCCCTATGGTTGTTACGCTCCACAAAATCTAACCAGATCTCGAGAGACGTTGCAGTGCCAGGTGGCAGTGCCAGGTGGCAGTGCCAGGTGGCAGTGCCAAGATGCCTGGTGCCAGAGGGAGAGCCAGAGTGCACACCCTTCCCCGTCCTTGACCACACAGGGGTCTCCAATGGCCTAAGAGACCCTCCCAGCTGCCGTTACGCCTGATCCACATTTGTGTGGGCCAGTGCTAAACGGTGCCCGCGCAATCTCTCACTGGGAAGCCGGGTGGTTCCTGGGAAGCTGTTAGATTGGACTACATCTCACTAATGAGATTGGTCTTAATTGATGTCAATTGGTGTCTCACCACATTTGGGCAGGATCCAGAACCTGCCACTGCGAGCAGGCCAATTAGATCGTGAATCAATTCTCGTTCGGCGCGAATCCCAATTTTAGTCTCTCACGTTAATTACCTGGATTTGTGCGTCAAGTTTTGTTTGAATAGCCTGCCATGTAGTCTGATCTCAACCTGTGTTAACTTAGCTCAAGGCGTGATTATGTGGCTGCTCCACCCTTCACAGCTACTGTGGATTCCTCTTCATGGGCAGGACCACCGAAGATAAATGGTCACTGTGGTAAGTGACCCTTACTCTGCTGTGTTGCCCTTAAAGGAACAACCCCTACAGTCACACTGTTTATAATGTGTGTGATGTTGGGTGGGATTTTCCCCTAACTGGCGGAGCTGGGGTCCCGGCGCCGAGGAGTGGCGTGATCCACTCCGGCGTCAGGCCGCCCCGAAGGTGCGGAGGATTCAGGGGCTAGCCCCGCCCCGGAGTGGTGTGCGCCCGCTGGCTGGCAGGAAAGGGGCTTGGCGCCACACCAACCGGAGCCGGAGGGCCTCCGCCAGCCGGCATGAGTTGGCGCATGCGCAGGAGCGCCAGCGTGTGCTGGAGTCATCCCCGTGCATGCGCAGAGGGCTTCATTTCCGCACCGGCAATGGCGGACCGCTACAGCCGCCGGTGCGGAAGAATAGAGTGCCCTCACGGCACAGGCCCGCCCGCTGATCGGTGGGATCCGATCACGGGCCAGGTCACCGTGGGGGCACCTCCCGGGGCCAGATCCTCCCACACACCCCCAAGAACCCCGGAGGTCGCCTGCGCTGCCAGGTCCCGCCGGTAAGGACCTACTCTAATTTACGCCGGTGGGACTGGCAAAAAACGGGTGGGACTTCATCCCGGAGAATTCGGGCGGCCCCGGGGCCCATTGAGTCATGCCGGTCCCTGCCATTCTCCCGGCGGAGGATCGGAGAATTCCGCCCGTGGTGGTTTTTTTGTGCAACCAATGTCAATCCCAGCTATACAGGTAAGTAGTATAATAAATAACATTTGATCTGACTGCTAAGTACTAATTTTAACTAATCCAATTACATAGCAAGACTGAAAAATGATGTAGAAGCGATATATGACAGGACAGAAATTCCTTGCATTTATTCTGTGCCTTATTGCATCATAAAAATGATTCACACAGGGAGTTTATTTTGGAGTGTGCTGAGTCAACGGCCAATTACGAGCCACCTCTGGTGTCAGAAAGCACATTGATAGAGGGTGGAAAATCCTGCCCCAGTTAATTTGCTACTGTACTTGTGTTTCTTGACGGAGCATTGAGAGAGCTCAGGTTCTTTTTTGAACCCGCAGATGGGCCCTTGATTGAATAAGATAATGTACTGGAATATTAGTCCAGATAATGAGTTCAAATCTTTTGTCGGGCTCCATCATGTTTTTCGGATCCAAAGGTGAGAGTGCCACTGAGTGAGGTAAGTTAAGCGGCTGGTTTAGCTCACTGCACTAAATCGCTGGCTTTTAAAGCAGACTAAGCAGGCCAGCAGCACGGTTCGATTCCCGTACCAGCCTCCCCGGACAGGCGCCGGAATGTGGCGACTAAGGGCTTTTCACAGTAACTTCATTGAAGCCTACTCGTGACAATAAGCAATTTTCTTTCATTTTTTCATTTCATTTAAGGAAGACATCTAATCTGCATATCTGTTTCAGGAGCATGCAGGGTACTTGTCTAAATGCCAACGTTTGATTTTTGTCAGAAACACATCGATCAATATGTTTGAACCAATCAAACCTGAACTTATTTGTTTCAACGCGCGTCCAGTGAGTCCACTGACTATTTTGGCCAAGCTCAAACTTTGGAGCAGCAAGGTTGCCTGAACCTCAGAAATAAATCTATTTTCTCAGAATAAAGCACATTCTGGGGCCCAACCATCCGACCTTTATGAGGTCAATGAGTTAAAGGGTCTAGTCTGAACGCATTTGGGACCCGTGGTCAGTGTGCACATGAGGAATTCCTACTTGGGAAAATCAGCAACCTGTGCATCTGTGCCTCAGCAGATTAGTGCCTTCAGCGGGTGAACAGACACATCCTATTAGGACTGAAAACCATACAAATGTACAAGGTTGTAAAATCCTCTGGTTCAACATGGTTTAGGTTAAGCAGCAATCACTCACTATGCATGTTGCGAAAATGAATAATGAAACTTGAAAGGGGAAATTAAAAATCACATTCCCAACAGGCCTAGTTTGTAACCATATACTGTGTGGTATATATCCTTGTGTGATACTAGACTGAGTGAAGGGACCAAGCCATATGAAACAAGTCAAAAGGCCATCCATTTAAACTTGACACATTTAACATCACAATTCTGTGACACATAAAACAACTGTGACACAAAATATTGTCACTCCAGGCCTGGATAGCTCATGTCAGTGTGTTGACAACAGCCTGATTTTTAAACTTAAATCGTGTCCCCTTCCACATCTACTGAGAGATTCCACTTCCTGCTGCATGGTGAATTATCACACTCAGTTTAAAGTCCATTTAGAGAACGTTCAGCTCAGTTTAATGGCCAGTTTCACATCCTATAACAGTAATTAATTTTTACTTACAGATCAGTGAAGGGGGCACGGGAGATAATCATGTCAATGAACTTAAACCTGCGAGTAAAACCAGGAATTTTTACATTGCCTTAAAACAAAGCAAATACATTCCCCACAATGTCCACTCTCTTTTCTCACACCCTTTTCTCCTCAGGCCTACCTTGTTTCCATCTCATTTCCTTATCTCCTAGCTTCTGTGTCTTATTTCTGCTTTTGTCTCTACCCTCAGTCTCTTAGCTCCCACTAATTCCTTTTCACTATTTTTCTCTTCCTCTATCTCTTCACTTACTGAATCTGTTTTCCATTTCACTCTATTGGTGTTTTCATAGTAGTAACGGAGGTGATGATGGCTGAATCATTGGTTTAAGGTGTTGCTTGGATAGGTCAGTTTTAGCCAGGATACCACACCTGTTCTTCATTGAAATAATGCTATGTGAACGACTACATCCACCCGAGAGGCCTGGGTTTAACATCACTTGTGAAAGATAGCATCTGCCGACAATCCAGCACTTCTTCGGTACTGCAGAATAGCATCAGCTTAGCTTTTGGGCTCAAGAATGAGATGTGAACCCATATCTGGCTCAAAGGTCAGAGGTCCACCATTGAGTCACAATAGCTTGCAATGCCATCTCAACAAGTTCCCAGAGCAGCACTCAGAATTTAATCAAAAACACTCGGAATTTAAACAAAAATACTCCAACAACTTGGGAAATACTTCAGGACGGCAATGCTAGTCTCCCTGAGAGGAGGGGCAAGAGGCAGAGGCGGGGAAGGACTTCAAGCTCAGGGAGGTGCTTTGTTTGGAAGAACTGCTTTTGTCCCCAAGACCATTAAAATAAATTAAATACAGTTCAAAACAAACAAAAAAATCCTCACAAAGCAGTTATGGTCATCAGATTTTGTTCTCGAGGATGAGCAGAAAGCCTCCCAGTTGTACTCTGGATATTAGCACCATCTACTTTACATCACGTTGTGTCGACTAGAAGATCCCCCACTTTGATTCATGGCCCGAGCTGAGAGAAGAGATCTCGTCTGAGGAACAAGGGGGATTCTGTAATCGGCTTCCAGATCCCAAGGCCATGGACCAGGATTTTACACTCCCACACAAACGAGGGGGAGCATGACATTTTAGGGACAAGGGTCCCTCTGGGTTCCCACCTGCCCTGACCTTACAGCACTTTTATGCTGACCAAGTCCTTGGATGGTATAAGCCAGAGCTGGTTTAGCTCACAGGGCTAATCGCTGGCTTTTAAAGCAGGCCAGCAGCACAGTTCGATTCCCGTACCAGCCTCCCCGGACAGGCGCTGGAATGTGGCGACTAGGGGCTTTTCACAGTAACTTCATTGAAGTCTACTCGTGACAATAAGCGATTTTCATTTCATTTCAGAGTTCCCGCCCATGACTGCTTCTCATGCAGTCATTCTCAAAGGCTGGTCCGCGAGGGTACTCCAGGTGGGCCGTATGTCCAAAATGCAAGTTCCTGACAAGCAATACCATTGCCAAGGCTAAGTGGGGAAATTAAATACATTTTTTTAAAAAATTTAGAGTACCCAATTCATTTTTTCTAATTAAGGGGCAATTTAGCGTGGCCAATCCACCTACCCTGCACATCTTTGGGTTGTGGGGGCGGAACCCACGCAAAGACGGGGAGAATGTGCAAACTCCACATGGACAGTGACGCAGAGCAGGATAGAACCTGGGACCTCGGCGCCTTGAGGCAGCAGTGCTAACCATTGCACCACCGTGCTGCCCTGCTATGTGAGGAAATAGGCTAGAACGCCCATCTCCACATCTCACGTGGCATCACAAAACCAGACCAGCTCCCCTGTCCACAACACGAGTTGTCATAAGTGTGAGCAATAACAATGTGATTTTATAAACAATTTGTTTGAGTAAAATGGAGGTAAGCTAAGTATTAGTGTCTCAGAAGAATATTACGATGATTAAATGTTTCAGATAAACTTGTCCCCTTGTAGTATTAATGTTTATACTTTTGTGGCATGAATTAATAATTGAGTTATGATATTTAATAAGAAAGATTAATGCCCATAAATCTATTACATTCAATAATGAAAAAGCAGCAAAATATTTATAATTCTCATAAGTTCCCATTAATTGTGATGATTTATTTTGCGATGGGCTAACAAAAATGGGTGGGATCGGTTGGTGGTCCGTGGGGTCTTATATCCCGCTGACATGATCGGTGGATGGAAAAGTTTAAGGACCACTGGTCTAATGACCACTGCTGAGTGGTGCACATGTTAGGATAGGACTGGGCTCATGTGGGGTGGATCCATGTGCCAGGCCCTTCAGGAAAGAAACTTAGTAAAGTTGAGGAACAGTAGTTTTATTAAGTTCTAAAAAAAAACTTACTTATCAGGTGTATTGTTTTATTTAAGAAACATTACACTTAAGTGATTCATAAGTGCCTGCTGTGTGTGGTGCATTTCCTACTTTATTTTTTTAAATTTTTGTTTGAAAAGCATTTTATTGGAGCATTGATAATTTTAACATTTAAACATTGTTTCCTCCTTTCATTAACCTATTTAACATATATCATTATGTTCTGACGGCGTACAGTTTAGAGGTAAAAGTGAAATGAAGCAGATTACTTTTGGAGTAAGGCAAATTGGTTACTTTTTCAGAGAACTGGCACAGTCATAATGAGTCGAAAGACCTCTTTCTGCGTTGAATCTTGCTCCGAACCTTGAGAATTACAGGAGGGAATTTTTTCTTCCTTTTCCTCCGAACGTGTTGACTCCTTGCTGGGGTATAATTTTTGCCAATCTAAGTGGCCACGTGAGCACAAAGGCTGAGAGGCGGCACCACAGGCCAACCATTATCCCATTCTCACTTGCTGTCCATGTGCACGTACTTTCCAACAGTTATCAGAGTAATGACGGGAGGCAGGAACCCAACCTGATTTATTCCCCACAGTGCGCCCAGGGGTGCCGAGGCCAAGGTTTGATGTTCAGGCCACTCTCGGTGCTGAGATCAGCAAACTCAGCAGCCAAGTGTTTAAATAGTCACAGTGAAGGGTCTGGCTTCATTCGCGCAGGCAAAACAGTGCTTGATTCAGGCTTTTGGTGCCCCCTAGTGATTACATTCTGCTTCTCTGATCACCATCGCAGAGCCAGGCACTGAATGAAATTGTCGATTGTGGCAGTGTCAGGGAGAATGAAATATCAAACTTTATCTGCTTCTTTATTATCTCAGACAGGCCAACCAGTGCAAGGGAGTCAGCAAATGCTGCTCAGTATCAATTCATTATTTTGGCAGAGAGCAGGCTGCATGCCTTCCGCTTAAAGGGCCAGGGTTTGTGCGAAGCGACGAGGAGCCTGAAGGAAGTGTGATTGTGGTAAAATCTGCTATGGTTCCTGCTCCTAAATGTGATCCCTATCTGCAAAGAAAATGTGCATGGACATCAAAGTGAGAGCAGGATTGGCCTCATTGATTACACCCTCACTGCCATTTCATCCTCAAACACTCACTGTCTAAGATCACGAGGTGCCTCAAAGGGAGAAAGAAGAAGAAAACATGTCAATTGGAGGAATTAACAGAATAATTTTCAAAAGCCGGGCGCAAGTTGAGATACCTTTTATGTACCTATTAAGGAGTTCGGGCCAGAGACAATGCAGTAGAGTTGGACACTGAAATGTACGTGTTTGAATCTTTAAAATGTAACAACTTTTGAAAATAAGCTAAATTACTTCCAGTGGTGTTAACAAAGCTCAACATCCTATGTCGCTTCACACAAGTCAGTTTTTGTTTCACGAAACTTGTATTGCTTTTCCTTATAAATATGTTTTCTTTTCTTCATGTTTCTCAAGTCCCTCTATCATTTCTGTGGATAGATAAGTATTTTACTTCATTAAAGTGTGAGTTTGACGTTAATTGAGTTCCAAGGGCACGTGTCGTGTCACACACAGAACAACCTATATCAGCTAGTGGCAAACTCCATCAGACAACACCAACCCCACCCCCAATCCTCCACACCCCCCACAACAAAATGGCTGATTTGGGAAATGGAAAATGCCACATTGCTGAAGTAAGATCTGCTGTCCTGAGATTCAAGCAGAGCACGGGATGTTTAGTTTTGCAGCTTGGTACGCCATGTCTGACCAGAGAGTACTTGACTCTTTGTGCCAAACAATTACTGATGCACTACCAATTACGACGAGACGAGAGTAGAATGTAATTGAGGCTTTATTACATAGAGATGTGTGTCCTCCTGCAGCAGCTGATGAAATGGCTGCTGTACGGGGAGCACACATATTTATACTCCGCCTACTGGGCAGAGCCAGCAGGCAGGGATCTACCCCGTACCTGTAGTACAGGGGCCTTGCTGTAAAACCAATATATATACAGTATATACATCAGTGGTGACTACCACAATTACCCAACATTGAAACTCCCTCACCTTGGTGAGTACAAAATTCACAAAAGAAACGACAATAGAGAGGCTCTCCACCATTGGCAAGAATCGCGGAAATGGCAGAAATCCCCAGCCAGGCTGGGGTTCAAACATGGAGTGTGATTTAATAGAAAAAGCTCTAGGTGTCATGCTGGACGTGATTAGTCGGGTGTTTCCCAACTGCCACGTTGGTGAGATCGCGGCCTGTATTTAACGGCACTTGGTGTCGAAAATCAGCCCCAACGAGCTTCTCGACATTACTAGCCATCTCGCCATCTGATTCGCCAGACTCGCACCTTGGCAGCTCACCGCTAACAAAGCTCCCTCAGAACTCACCCCCAGCCAGCACACAAGCATGGCACCCTGGAGACCTGCTCCCCGCATTGGCTGTGCCGACCTGTCCAGGCTTCTGGATGTCTTGAATGCGAGCTGAGTCATCCTGTTTCCCCAAGGGGGTCGGAGGTCCAGCAGCGGGGCTGCCAGTGCCACCTGGGAGGCAATGGCAGCAGCCGTCTGTTCTGGCAGCATGACCAGGAGGATCACCGTACAGTGCTGGAAGAAGTCCAATGAACTTCACCGAGCCGTAAGGGTAAGTTAACACTGGCCCCCTGTCATCTGATCCCCCTGTACCCCCCAGACCTCCAACCCCCCACCACGTCAGCGGCTGGCAACTCGCACCCCACCCACATCTGAGCACTGCATTTCTGCCCCAGCACAACCTGGCACCCCCCAGCACAATCCCTCCATGTCCATATGCGGACACAGTGCCCACACATGCCACCTACCATAGAACCCCCCCCCCAATGCACCAAGTGTACGGCTCACAAAGCCCCCTCTCTGTCCCTGGAGGAGAGGTTAGCCTATAATAGGCCTGAAAGGGACATTCGGATGATGGAGCTCCAGACACTAGAGTCCTCACCCCCTATGAAGAACAGGCCCTGGAGATCACGGGGTTGACCGAGGAGAGGGCAGTCACTGACAGCGAGGTTGATCTGCACCGCAGAGGTGAGGATCCATTGCCCTCTAACCCAAATAACCTGTCTCAAGTGAGTTTTTCATGTCCGACAAAATGATTCCTCCTTCCCATTGACCACATGTCCCTTTTCTCGCAGGATCTCCAACTGATGGGCCGGACCATCTGGGCTCATCCCCTCACCACAGCAGTGGAAAGCCTGGTGCAAGGCAAGGATCAGTCTGTGATGGCCATGGCTGAGAGCCTCAACATCATGTCCGAATCGCTGAGGGATATGTCCCAGACACAGGTGGGCACTGCAGAGCATGTCCTAGTCGCTGAGGGAGATGTCCCAGACACAGGTGGACATTGCTGAGGCACTGCAGAGCACGTCCCAGTCGCTGAGGGACGTGTGCCAGACGAAGGTGGACATTGGCACTGCAACGTATGGCTAAGTCACTGAGGACCATCGCTGAGGGCGTCAACAACATAGTGCAAACAATGGGGAGCCACCAGGGCTTGCAAAGCCAAATGACTCAGAGGCATATAGAGCTGCCCCTTCATCCAGTGGAGATCCCCAGGATCATTGAGTGCACGCTGGGGGAGGCAGGGGAGTCTATCTGTAGTTAGGGACAATGGAAATATTACATGTGCACCATTAAATCAAGCGGATGCATGTGCAGCCTCTGTCACGTCATTCCCCACAGAAGGCCTGCCTGCACCCCTACCCCTGTTGCCTTCCAGTCCCCCAACCCCAGCCCCCCTCCCCCCCAGCTCAAAGTTGATAAAGTCAGCTAACCAGGCAAACAGGGAATCCATGACCTCACATGTACCCAGGGGAATGCACTTGGGAGTTGTAAATTGCTTACAAAACTAACCATGCCAATTCCTTATTCGCAATTTGGGCAAATGCTGTGACTTTCTGAGTTTGAGACTCAAGACCAAGGGGAAACTAATGTACTCCCCTACATGAGCAAACAGGGTATTAGTCACCTCCTCGTGTATTTGTGTGCTTCTGACTGAGATATACCAGGCAGGTCTCCTGCTGATCCCTGGAAACAGCCTGAGGTATAGAGGTTCATTAGCCGTTAGCTGTGAAGCTAAAGTCTCCTCACAGACAGTGGGAGTTAAAGTGACCTGAAGCATATAATCAAGAGGAGGGCTGTTTGGTTGGACAGACAGGCAGCAGCTGTAATAGCCTCTGTTACAGGAATATACAATATTGAAGGGTGTTTGTAGGTCCCACAGACTCTAAGCCGTTCACCACCCACCCCCACCCCGCGCCCGGGGGCAACCCCCGACTTATGACGCCCAATGCCCTGATCAGGCCCATCCCCCATGCCCCCCTCCCCAGCACCCCAAGCACTGGGGCAGAAGCTCCAGTGTCTTCGGGCTGTATGCCGGAAAATGAAAATGGCTACTCACCTCCTCAGTCCCCTTCTGCAGACATTGTGCCAGCTTCACGTTTTTAAAAAGGAGTGCTGAACAATGCCCCCCTGATCTCTCACTGGGGAACCGGTTAATTTCTGGGAGGCCGTTACATTGGAATTTCATCTTGCTAATGAGATGGAGATTGGGCTAATTGGGGTCAATCATCTTCTTGCCATTTTTGGGCGGAATCCGAAACCTGCCACCGGGACTTGGCCGGTTAGGTGGCGAACTGATTCGCGCCCGGAACAAATCCCGATTTTGGCCTCTCCCGCTATTTAACTAGAGTGTCCAGATCCGAGCTGGGCGCAGCACAATGGTTAAATCACGCTCATGATCAATTTGAGGAGGCAGCTAGCCATTTGAACCATCAGCTGTCGACACTGACTTCCGATTTTTTTCATCCCAGCTGTGTGAATCCTAGAGTGCGCACAAGAGACGAGGTCAGAGGAGATCTGTTTTTGAGGCATTTTCTTTATGGAGACAGGAGACCCTTGGCGAAGTGTAAGGTTATATTGACGTTTTCATTCAGTGCCAGGGCCATAACTCCCACTGTCCTCTGATGACCAAAGAAAGTAGGAGATGGGCTGCTGGTTTGCCAAGGTGGTTTTCCATTGCCTCACTGAGTCTTGCTCCCAGGTGCAGGGAACAGATTATTGCTTCACAAGTGTTCATGGCACTTTGTCCAAAGAGGCCAATGCAGCCGCTCACAAATTGGCAGTAGAAGCCAGTTATACTGAGCAGTCAGCAGAGGAAGGGTCGAAGGTCATAATGTAAATACTGTAGCACCGGTGCCAGCAAGGAGGGGAGTTAGGATAACCTGGTTCTGCCCTGTGGGGAGGATGTATAGACTGAGGACATCCTACCTCAACATGACAGAAAACCAATGCCAGAGAAGACTCAGGTTGAGCCGCGATGCTGTGAGAGACAATTGTCGCAGCAGCAACTGGAGCCACAATCCATCAACCCCCATGTCCTGCCAGTAGCTGTGGAGGTAACTGTCATGCTGAACCTCTATACCTCAGGCTGTTTCCAGGGATAAGCAGGAGACCTGTCTGGTATATCCCAGTCAGAAGCACACAAATACACGAGGAGGTGACTAATACCCTGTTTGCTCATGTGGGGGAGTACATTAGTTTCCCTTTGATCTTGAGTCTCAAACTCAGTCACAGCACTTGCCCAAATTGCAAGCATCCCTCACGTGCCGGGCAGCATTGACTGCGCTCATGTTACAATAAGGCCCCAAATCTGCATGCGGCCAACTTCATGAACCACAAGTCATTTCACTCCATCAAAGTGAAGTTGGTTTGTGACCACAATAAGGCATTTCTTCAAATTGGTGTAAGATTGTCAGGCAGCGACAAGAATTCTTCATGCTAAGCAACTTGCAACTCCCCCATCGATTTTATATGGCTCCCAGGGGATAAGGTCTTTCCCTGAAGAGCATACTATGAAGAGAGGCTGAATGAGCTTGGATTGTTTTCTTTAGAGCAAAGAAGGCTGAGGGATACCAGACTGAGGCGCATAAGATTATGAGGGGTCTGGGCAAGATGGATTGGAAGCATCTGTTCCCTGAGTTTAAAGGTCAAAAACTCAAAAAGTACATCAATAAGCACTTGAAATGTCATAACATTCAAGGCTAGGTTCCAAGTGCTGGGAAGTGGGATTAGTGTAGATTTAGTGTAATTTTGTCGGTGCAGACTCGATGGGCCAAAGGGCGTCTTCTGTATTCTGTGCCTCAATGGGTGCGATTCTCTGGAAAGATCTCTTTGTGTGACAGCAAGCAAAACTACCATGGGTTTCTCGGCGCTCAGCCCGGCGAGGCCGGCTACACTATTCATCGTTAATTGGTCCACTTAATGAGGCCCCATGGGCCGCAAATGAAGCCTCGCCAGCTGAATTGCCGGGACCACGCTCGCCAGCCCTCCCGCCGCTAACAAGGTTCAGCAGCACTTAAACAGAAGCACAACCAACCCCACTCAACCCGCAGCCATGGCACCGAGACGCCCGGCCCCACGGTTCGGGATGCAGACCTCGGGAGGCTCCTCGATGCGGTGGAGGCCAGGAGGGCTGCTCTGTTCCCCTGATGGGGCCTGGAGGGTGAGCCACAGGTCAACCAAGGAGAGGGCCCAGATTGGCGTAGTGGTGCCGGACGTAAGAATCCTCGCCACCTTGGAGGAACGGGCCCTGGAGGTGACGGGGGTTGCTGAGGACAGAACTGTCACCAATGTGGAGGTCGCCGCACGCCGCAGAGTTGAAGAACCACCAGGCCCCACCTGCCAGTCCTATCAAATGTGAGTTGTTGATGCCATTCAGACTGACCCATCCCTCCCACAGACTACGTGTTCATTCTCCCACAGGTCCAATTGTGCCCAATTAATCCATTTAGACAACCACAATCAAAGGTAGAGTGAAACTACAACAGCAGCCATGTTGTCACCAGGAGCACCATGGAATTGGCATTGTAAGAATGATATCTCGATGCCTCAATCATTCAGGTGGTAGTCTCCAATATGCAGCATCAATGTTTTCAAGAATAATTGTTGCATGCACAATATTGCCAATGGCCTCTTTGTCATTTAGTTGGGGCCCCACCCCTTTAATAACATGGTCATCGTAAAAGCATTCAAAAATGCAGATTTACGCTACATCCAACCTGGCCAATGGTCCAGGTTAAGCATCAGGCACCTCATGCATGACTCCTGGTTTACATATACCTCTGAAAACCACACAAATCACATCTTGTGACAGCGGAAAGGACAATGCAGCCACTGTATTGGTGACAGCCCATGTGACAGCCCATGACCGATGTTAACTGGACAGTACATCGACATGAGCATTGCTCACGCCAAGGTCAAAGTGGAACTCTGCAGAGCGGTTGAATGTCTAGCACCGAGCACTCATGCTTCAGACGCACTCGCTTGAATCTTTGAATTTTGGACGCCTAATTGAAGCAATAGAGAAGGAATAAACTCACAAATGCCTCACCAATCAGGCCATGTTAGTACTCTAGGGGAGATAGTGCCTTGTGCTCACTCCTACGATATGCACCCCACCCCTTGTTGCCTCGGTGGAGGCACACTTATCTGTCTGAAAGACAATGAGAAGTGTTTTGGACAGCCTTATTGTGCAAGCATCCATTTGCAACCTCCTTCAGCTATGGCCTCTGCATCTCTACATGGGCAGTCGCGGTCACTGGCACATGTACAACAGAGATAGGTTCTGGTGGATGGGCCAGGGAGGTGGTGGAGGTGAGGGAGTTGAGGATCTCTCGTCACCTTCCCCCTCCTCAGTTATCACCACGGCTCTTGGTTGGCCTTCAGGTGGTGTTGATGTGACTGGCTGCTGGTGTGCAGCAGTTGTCCAATGCAGCAACTATCGGGCCAACAGTGCAACTGTCCTATAAGGGGTACACGACTATTCCTGTATTCCGAGGACGTCAGCGCTTGCACTCAGAGCAGACTGATCCAGCTTACTGAAAAAGACTTGCATCCTTTCCGGACAGAGATGCTGTTGCTGCATGTGTCTCTCCATGGGATGGGCTAATCTTTCATGGTCAGAGCTCAAGTGGCTGAGCCCTCAGGGCAATGTGGAGCTCATGTGGATTGGGGACTCCTCCGTTCATAGTCCAAGAGCTCTCACTGCCTCAGGGAACTCTGCCAGATGTCCACACATTACTCCAGGTTTGGCCAAATACTATGTCCCAAAAGCTGACTCCTGAGGTTTCACATTCCTGCCCATTGGAGCACCATTGTGACATTACACCCTCCACCGAGGGGAACTGTGCATAGCTATCTCTGACACTTCCTCCTGCACGCTGGCGTGGTGACTTTCACTCTGTGCCACTGATTCTGAATACCAGCAAAAAGCGTTTTAAAAAGTCAGGCCACGAGCAGCACAGTGGCGCAGTGATTAGCCCTGCTGCCCCATTGCGCTGAGGACCCGGGTTCTATCCTGGCTTCGGGTCACTGTCCGTATGGATTTTGCATATTCTCGCTGTGTCCGTGTGGGTCTCACCCCAACAACCCAAAAATGTGCAGGGTAGATGGATTAGCCACGCTAAGGGGTGGTACAGTAGCATAGTGGTTAGCACTGTTGCTTCACAGCGCCAGGGTCCCATGTTCGATTCCCGGCTTGTGTCACTGTCTGTGCGGAGTCTGCACGTTCTCCCCATGTCCGGTTTCCTCCCACAAGTCCCGAAAGACGTGCTGTTAGGTAATTTGGACATTCTGAATTCTCCCACTGTGTACCCGAACAGGCGCCTGAGTGTGACGACTAGAGGATTTTCACAGCAACTTCATTTCAGTGTTATTGTAAGCTTACTTGTGACAATAATAAAGATTACAAATTGCCCCTTAATTGGAAAAACAAGCAAAGAAAGTCATACCAGGAAGATGCTGTTGAGCAGAGGGGTGTCTGAGATCACAATGCCAAGGGTGATCTTCATGTGGCCCAGGGCTTGAAGAGACAGTGCGGACACGGGATGCCCATCCCAGGGGAGGATCCAAGGGTCAACCTGTCACCCACTACCTGAGCCTCCTACCCACAGGACCTTTGGGGACCCGTTCCCTCTGCCACCTGGCAGTGGTGGCAGAGGGGCACATTGTGACCCCATTGATCCCACCCCGCTCCTCGGTGTTCATCGCGCCAGGGCTGCGCTTGTGCATTCCGCCACCAAAGCCCACCTGGTGGACTTCCCACTGTAGGGATTGGGTAAACATGCGGTGGGTGGGCGGGGGGGTGGGGTGGAGAATCCCAGCTTTTGCATGCAGATCAGCAATTTGCATTTTCCCGATACCACAGGGTGGGCAGCCCGCTATGGGTGGCAGCACGGGAGTGAAGATTGGGGATGGGTTGGCCGCCCAGCGCCAATCCCATTTTTCGGCTGAAGCTCCATTCTCCACCCAATCAGGATTTGCGATCACAGCGAGAGAGATCGGAGAATCCCGGCCATTAACTCTGGGAGCGATCTAAGGGAAAGATTTCAAATGTTATTTATGGCGGTTTTTGCTGGGAGTTTCCTGCCGGCTCTGTTGGTGAATTCCCCATCCTGGGGATGGGCCGAAGTCCCGCCGCTGACAGGCCTCTCCCACCCATGGGAATTGGAGCACCTTTAGTGCCGGCGGGAATGGCGGCGCGAGCGGTCCCCCGGGGTCCTGGGGGGGGGGGGGGGCGCGGGGCGATCGGACCCCGGGGGTGCCCCCACGGTGGCCTAGCCCGCGATCGGGGCCCACCGATCGGCGGGCGGGCCAGGGCCTTGGGGCACTTTTACTTCCGCCGCCGCCACGGCCTCCACCATGGCGGAGGCGGAACAGACCCCCCCTACCACGAATGAGCCAGTGGTGACGTCAGCAGCCGCCAACGCACTGGTGTATGCGCGGATCGGCGAAGGCCTTTCGGCCAGCCCCGACGCGGGCGGCGGGCGCCAAAGGCCATTGGCGCTGGTTTTGGCGCCAGTTGGCATGGTGGAAACCACTCCGGTGCGGGCCTAGCCCCTAAAGGTGCGGAGAATTCTGCACCTTTGGGGAGGCGCGACGCCGGAGTAGTTGGCGCCACTCCGCTACGCCGGGACCCCCACCCCGCCAGGAAGGGGAGAATCCCGGCCCTGGTCTTCAGAGATCAGGCCAACATTTTGAAAGGGTGCCCCAATCTCTAAAAGGGTTGTGGGTCCCCCCCACTCATGGGCAATGTCACCCCCCACACTCATGGGCATTACCCCACACCATCCCAAGTGATGACACCCTGCTATGGAGTTATTGAGTTCCCCGCCCCCCCCCCCTTACAGGACCCCCACCCTTCACCCCACCCAACCTTCCAGAGGCCCCTTCGTACCCACCCTACACCCCTCCCCCTCTATTCATGGGCAAGGCTCCCCCAGGCCCTGCCTCTTGGCACTGCCACCCTGGCACCTTGGCATTGCCAGGATGCCCACATTCCAGAAGGAGGGCCAGGGGGCCTCCCTGTCCTGATCACCCAAGGGCCTCAAATAGCCCGGGAGATCCCCCGGTGCCGTTCAGCGTTGTCTATGTTTGTGTGGGCCAGTACAAAATGGCGCTCAACTGGGGACTCCCTGGGGGAGGCCCTTAGATGCTGGGAGCCCGGTAGATCCCAGGTGAGCACCCCTATGTGAGTTGAAAACCTACTTAGGCGCACGAGGTTTGGTCTTGCCCATACTGGCTGCCAGGAAGCCCAGGGGAGGATTCTCCCAGCATCTACCGGCCGCGTCGCACTCCTGTTCGGGTGTGACCCGGCCGATAGATCGCGCCCTGTTTCTCTCTCTGCGCATGCTGCCATTTGCAGCATTTTCTGTTCATGTTAAAATGAGCTCCTGGACAATGTGTGTTACATGTTGGCTTCTACGGGGAAAGAAATAGCACAGCTGCCAGTACTTCTTTGCATTTTATTTTCAATAGTGATGCAGACAAGTGCAGAAAGTAATTAAAAAGACTGATGGAATGTTGACTTTTATCTCAAGTGGATTCGAATGCAAAGGAATCAAAGACAGTTATATAAGGCTCAGGAAGGGGCAGCACAGTGGCATAGTGGTAAGCACTGCTGCCTATGGCGCTGAGGACCTGGGTTCGAATCCTGACCCTGGGTCACTGTCCGTGTGGAGTTTGCACATTATCCCCGTGTCTGCGTGGGTTTTAACCCCACAACCCAAAGATGTGCAGGGTAGATGGGTTGGCCATGCTAAATTACCCCTTAATTGGAAAAAAAAAATTTTTTAATATATTAAAAAGAGAAAAAGAAAAAATATATATAAGGCTCAGGATAGACCCCATCTGGAATACTGGAAAGTTTGTGCAATGCATGTTCACTGGAATAATTCCAGGACTTAAAGGATTAAAAAGTAAGGACAAGTTGCACGGACCTGTGCGGAGGTGGTAGCATACTAGTATTGTTACTGAACTAGTGATCCAGTGACCCTGGTAATGCTTTGGGGACCTGGGTTCGAATCCCACCAGGGCAGACGGTGAAATTTGAATTAAATCAAAATCTGTATTTGGAAGCCTAGTGATAATGATGATTCTATTGTCGTAAAAATTCATTTGGTTCACCAATGACCTTTAGGGAAGGAAATACGCCATTCTTACTAGGTCTGGCCTACATGTGATCCCTGATCCACAGGAATGTCTCCTGTAAGGGCCACAGAAACCACTCAGGTAAAGGGCAATTAGCGATTGGCTCAGCCAGTGACACCCGCATCCTGTGAATGAATTAAAAAAGAGAGACTAGGCTTGCAATCCTTTGAGTTAGGAAGATTAAGGAATGATCTAATTGAGGTGTTTCAGATGGTTAAAGGAGTTGAGACAAAGGATCAAGAAAGTCTTGAATTCTTTCCCCAGAAAGTTGTTGCAATGTAGGGCCAATTCAATTTGTCAAAACTGAGATTGTCAATTTTATTTTAGGGAAGGGTAGCAAAATCAGCATAGGTAGATAGAGGTAAGGTGTAGCTAATTGATCATCTAATTGAATGACAAAGCGGGCTTGTGGGGCTGCATTGTCTATTCCTATTGTTATATTCCACTTTGAATAAGTTTACACAACAGCGAGACTCGGGAAAAGCCCAGGACAAAATCCCAGTGTATTAAGCAAAAGCCAGTCCTTATTCACGGTGAAAGGTGTGACCCAATCTTACTGTATCATAGCGCCTGGCTGTGAATTCTCATGTGTGACCTGTCAGTACTGAACATTATACTTAAAACTTTATGAATTTGCAGTCACAGCAGAAACCTTTGTCCACCAGGATCCCAGCAGGCATTAGGATTGCAATTTCCATCCATTAAGAAACACTTGTGTTTATTTACTGTGTCTTATGTAAATGCTTTTATAGATGAGTTAAGTTGAAGGGCGATGATTGCTGTGTTGTGGATAAACATCGTAGCTGTTCTGCACACAAGATGCTCACACTGTGAGGAATCTGATTTTATTTATTGTCACATGTACCGAAGTACAGTGAAAAGTATTTTTCTGCGACCGAGGGAGCGTACACAGTACGTACATGGTAGACAAAAAGAATCATCGACAGAGAACATTGACAAATGGTACATCGACAAACAGTGATTGGTTACAGTGCGGAACAAGGGGCCAAGCAAAGCAAATACATGAGCAAGAGCAGCATTGGGCGTCGTAAATAGTGTTCTTACAGGGAACAGATCAGTCCGAGGGGAAGTCGTTGAGGAGACTTGTAGCTGTGGGGAAGAAGTTGTTCCTATGTCTGGATGTGCGGGTCTTCAGACTTCTGTACCTTCTGCCTGATGGAAGAGTCTGGAAGAAGGCAATGCCTGGGTGGGAGGGGTCTATGATAATGTCCTGAGACAGCGGGAGGTGTAGACAGAATCAATGTGCGGGTGGTAAGCTTGTGTGATGCGTTGGGCTGAGTTCACCACACTCTGCTGTTTCTTGCGATCTTGGACCGAGCAGTTGCCATACCAGGCTGTGATGCAGCCGGATAGGATGCTCTCTATCGCACATCTGTAGAAGTTTGTGAGAGTCGATGCAGACATGCCAAATACGTTGTTGGGCTTTCTTGACAGTTGCATCAGCGTAAGTGGACCAGGACAGACTGTTGGTGATGGTGACCCCCAGGAACATAAAGCTATCAACCACCTCCACTTCGGAGCCATTGATGCAGACAGGAGTGTGTGTCGTGCTACGCTTCCTGAAGTCAATGATCAGTTCCTTGGTCTTTCCGACATTTAGAGAGAGGTTGTTTTCAGTAAACCATGCAACCAAGTGATTTATCTCCCTCCTGTAGTCTGATTCATCGTTGTTTGAGATACGACCCACCACAGTCGTATCATCCGCAAACTTGTAGATTGAGTTGAATCTCAGTGCGCTTGTTATTTTTCGGCGTGGTATTTGTTGAGGGTGGAATGTTGACCAGGACACTGGAAGGACATCACGCACCTCTTCTTTGTGCCATCTGTACAGAAGGATGGGAGTTGACATCTCATTTGTTGGATGAGATCTTCAGTGATCAAGCTCACAATGACTCTGGCATGTCAGCTTAGGCCTGTGAACTTAGTTCCTGGTGACAGACGCAAAGGAAGCTGAAACAACAAGCTTCTTATTCTCTCTTAGGTTCTTGTGATTGAAATAGCTTGGAATGAATTGAGTCTATTTACCTTCACTAGTTTTAACATCCTGCAAAAAATAGAGCTTGGAGATGCAATTTGGTGCTTTCATTTGGAAGAAAGCCATCTGAAAGAGTTTACAATTAATCTTCTTTTTCTTCTGGCTGCATTCCATGTTCATAAAGTTAAATTTGTTAAATTTAAACTTAATTGGATTATTTTTAAATATGAAGTGGCAAAACCACCACCACACTCTCCAAAGATTAAATGATATAATGCTTTTAGAATGCTAAACTGCAGGATTGAATTTCTCTCAAATTATAAAACTATTTGTCTCAAGTTTCTTTTAGAGTTTGCATTTCTGTCTCATTATAGCCCCACTTGCTGAGCTGTCTGAGATTAGTTCTCAGAGCAGTCAGGATCACAGAAATCAGTGTAATTATTTTGAATGCAAAGCTTCCAGTTTTCCCCTGAGCTTCTCCTGGCTGATTTCTATGGACATCTGTTTAATGGGGGCGTCTCTGGATTGCCCCATGACTCGGTGTGCAAACACCCCAGAGAAAGAATATAGTAGGAGTGATTCCTGGTTTGTGCTGGGGTTAGCTGGTCTTGGTCAGGAGACCAGGAGTGCTCCAGTTAGCCTGTGCGAGGGAGGTGAAATGTCAACATTCCGCTGCTGGAATGTTCCTTTGCATGGACATTATGTGACAACGACAATTTGCATTTATATAGCACCTATGACATGATAAAACTTCCCAAATCATGTCACAGGAGTGCCATAAAGCAAAATTTGACACTGAGCCACGTAAGGCAATATGAAGGACAGATGACCAAAACCTTAGTCAAAGAGTTTGGTTTAAAGAGCAAATTAAAGGGACAAAGCGAAGGCAGAATGATGAAGGGAAGACATTCTGGAACTTTGGTCTTGGGCAGCTGAAGACACAGCTGCCAAATTTAGAGCAATTACAACCAGGGACACCGAGGCCAGAGTTACAGAAGCACAAAGCTCTCACAGGGTTGTGTGGTTAGCAAGACGATTCAGTTTGAACTTGATGTACTATGTGGTTGAGTAGCCTGCTGATACTTACTGTCCAAGTTCCCAGATGAGAATGGTAACTTGAGCGAGGTATGGGAAGGCTGGCCATGCCATGAAAAGTCAGGGGCAAAGTTCTGCACCTTGCAATCCTGAAAATGCGAACCGTGATCGGGCAGAGAATCGGGCATCCAGCCACAATAGAGGTCCGCGCCCGTCGCCAATTCGGGCACCATGCTCTGGTCCCTTACTGGTGGTGATACTGAGGTTTGAAACCCATGCCAGCATTCAAAACCAACATTTGCATACATCTAAGTGTGATTAGTCACAGTATGCTGCGCCCTTCTGCGATGCTCTGCTCCTCTCAGGTAGAAGCCTTGCGAGTGTAAATGACTACAAGTATTTACAAATGTGAACTATGCGCCATGGCTGTGGGGGGGGGGGGGGGGGGGGGGGGGGGGAGCTGTTGGCTAAAAAAACACTGAAAAACCTTTGAAAACTGTCGGGCTCGCTGGGGGATGGCTGTCCAGGCTGGGGGCAGTAGCGGGTAGTGACTTGGTGCCAAGTCCATGGACTTGATTGACCCCTCGGGATCGGTGTGACCTGGCTCAGACCACCATTGCTGCCGCCTGTCTTTTAAACACTCTTCCTTGGTGCTACTTACAGGCTCCTGGCTGCTCACATTGCTGAGTGCTGCCTGTGTCCTTTAAATGCTGAGAAGGTCATCTGGGAGCTCACCCAGGTCGCCCCTCTGGATATCCTTATACCGCAACTCCCAGCCTTTATAAGCAGGATCAATATTTGGCACAGTGAGTTGCTGGTCTCAATCTAAAATGCATCTCGCCTGATCTACCCGAGACTTTCGGACCTAATCCCTTCACCTCAGAAACCTTAGGTGAGCGGCGCTCAGCGCTGGTCCCGAACAAACAGGGTCCAGGCGGAACAGCACTTGGGGGGGTCTCCCAGTGGATTAGAGGAACTCAAGTGGTTGCCCTCAGGGCAGGGTGGTGCCCTGGCATTTCTGGTGCCAACTGGGCACCTTGGCACTGTCAGCATAATGGTGTCACCTGGCTACCAGCCTGGCACTGTCAGGGTGGCCAGGTTGCACTGTCAGGCTGGCTGGGGCACTGGCCAGGGTGTCAAGCTGGTGGTACCAGACTGGGAATTTTTCCCTCACTGGGGATCGGGCCTGGGGTTGCCTTCCCCACGTGAGGTGGGGTAGCAGAGCTACACGGTGGCCCCAGCATGCACTGCAGCCTCCACCCCTTCCCCATTCTCACATCCACCTCTGGCTATCACTCCTGGCACTCTGCCCTCCACACTACACCCCTGGTCCTGTCGGTACCCATTCTTGCCAACAGGGGTACCAGTGGCTGGCGCTACCCACGCCAGCAGTAAGCTCTGCGGCCCCCATCCAGTGCGCTCCTGTAGGGGCTACCATGGACATTTCCCTTGGGTGGGCTGTGTGATGTCCTGCCAGTGGGTGGCACCCGGTTGTGGGTGGGGCGTGGTTCGTGGAGGGGGTGGGTGCAGCCATATGTCCCGTGTCACTCTACACAACTACTGGGTGAGCAGTAACCAGTGAGCAGTCAGTGGGGTGCGCAGCAAGGTGGCTAACTTGCAGGCAGCAGCAATGGGGTCATGCCTGGGGTCACCACCAGCCAGCCATGCCAGCGTCCGGACCGTCAGCCCACGATCACACCTCTGGAAACATGACCTACCTCTGCCTTCTCCCTCAGCAACCACTGCGCCTGTTTCTCGATTTTTAAAATCAGAAGTGAACGTCGCCAAAGGTAATTCCTCCTGGCAGAGGTTGAGCATCGCAGTAGCTGTAGAGAATAGTGGGCTGTTCCTGCTAATGATATGCAACAGCGTTTAATGTACGTGCGGCATAGATTTCATTCACGTCGCTGTTGAGGCATCGGAGCACGGCATTCCGTCAGGTGTCCGGTGCCGGCCTCGAATTTCTGCTGGCGAGCGATTCTCCACCCGATTGTGTTTCCAATTCCGGTGTCAGCCAACGGAGAAAACCGCCCCACATGTCTATTCCTGGAAAGAGAACAGCTGTGACCTGTGTTTAAACTCCTCAGATCCTTTATCTGGAGGAGGGGGGGGAGGCCGGGTGAGGGAGGGTTCTGGTATGGGAGGGGTGGGCAGGTCGTGCATTGTGGGGTTGGCCGTTGGGTGGGCTTTGGGGGAAACTCCCTAATGGAGGTTCACCAACCACATCACGTTCATGTTTGGTGATAGGTGTAGCGATCCATGCCCACATGATTCCCAGCCCAGAGGACCGGAGAATCACGAGGGCCGGGAGACTCTGGTGCCTGGCCCATTTCATCCATTAGTATCCTCCTGCTGGTGAGCGGTTGCAAACACCGATCCCAGCGCCAGCAGGAGACCGTAGCATAGTGGTCAGTGTGACGCCCAGCACGAACCTCGAATTTGGCTGGGCGCCCGATTCTCTGCCTGATCGCGATCCGCATTGCCAGCATCGTGGGGCAAAAAATCCCGCCCAATTATTATAAAATAACCTTTCATAAATTCAATAGTGGGCCAGATTTTCATCAATGACATAAAATGTAATTTTACAATGTAAAAAGGAAGTTGTATTATTGGAAAAATCGCCTCGAATTCGTCTTGTCACCTCTGCCCGCTATCACTCATTTTTCGTCCATCACTCCAAACAATGGAAACTGTGGTGTTTTACGTAACTCCGGACTAAAGGTGACGAGGGCTCATGTTCTTGGATGCATCCCTGCAGCTCATCGTAGCTCCCGATAGTCTCCTTTCCACCTTTTGTCAGCTCTCCCACAGCTTGCTAAATTTGTCTTCTGTGTTAATCACACTTCTAACCTTGATAACTTTCCGGAGCACTTCAACTTATCTCGGTCAAAATCAAAACTATCAGCCCCTATCTTCCCCTTTGTTCAGACCAGCGGGGCAAGTGGCACCGGCGCCAATCACATCCTCAGCTTCTTGGGTTCGACTAACACCTCTGAGCCTGATGGTACTCACCCATTGTGCCCGAGATAGGTATTTACACATTTACCACTTCCCTATTTCATCTCTTCCACTCTGCACCTTGTAAATTTGTTTGGGCTTATGCTGTCCATAAGAAACATGATCCTTACCAGTTACTGCTTTAGCATCTAAATCCCCACATTTATGGAAGTCTTGTTAACTCATTATTATCCCATTATCTTCATGTTTTACCCAATCTATGCTTGTCAGTAAGGTTTTAGAAATGACTAATCTAATCACTCTGTTATAAATTTTTGGAACTCTGTTCTGCTTAGTTTCAGTAATCCATTTGCCAATACCTTGGACATGATCAAGGTCTAGTCAGGATCTTGGACTTGTAAACAATTCACCATTATATAGCTTTCCTGCCAAGCTATACATATGTCCATTTAATCTCTTCTTCAATACCTCTAACTTATTGATATCCCTGCATCTTTTCTCAGTTATCTTCGGGCTTCATTGTCTCTCCCTGGGCGGAATTTTACAGTCCCGTTCTGGCAGGGGGGTTAAACTGGAAAACGCAGTGAGCCATTCAAAAATTCATTAACTTGGAGGGGGTGGGAGGAGGGGAAATCCAGAAAATCCCACAGGCAGGAGGGGTCATAAAATTCTGCCCACTTTCTTCTCCACATCTATGACTTTAGTTAATGTTTAGATTCCACGTCCTTCAGATCCTTTCATCCACACGCCCTCAATGCACACAACTTTCATTCCTCTTGTGGTGTGACATCGAATCCCAGCTTTAGTCTACTCCATCGTATTCAATCAGAACTGACAACCTTCATAAATCCAACCAAGCAGTTCTCACCGAAATGGTTCTACCATTGCTCCTTCTCCATCTCTTGACATTCTTGACTTCACTATCTCAATTCATCTCAAACTGGATTTCCACACCCCCAATACTAAAGGCAAGTGTGGATTTCTTTATGTGGTGCCACAGTTCTGCAATTTTCAAATGAGGTCCAAGTTTGTCGCAATTTGAATACTCTTCCAGTGTTCTTCTTACACTGCTGGACAGGTTACAAAAGACGATAGGTTTTTCAAGTCTCACTTCTAGCCCCCAACTTCTCTCTACATTATGTTTCTTTATTTTAGCAATTCTAAAATGGACGTTACTTCACATAACCATTCCCTTTTGTTCTTTCTGAACTCCATATATACTCTGTTACAATCTCCCATAGCTAATATTTTCCAAGACCTCAGAACAAAGAATAGTACAGAACAGGAAGCGGCCCTTTAGCCCTCCAAGCCTGCGCACATCATGATGTCTGTCTAAACTAAAACCTCCTGCACTTCCAGGGCACATGCCCCTCTATTCCCATCCTATTCATGTGTTCATCAACATGCCTTTTAAACGTCGCTATCATTTTATTTTACAAGTCCTGACATCATTCAGTCTTACCATACTAAACGTGTCTGGCACATAGCAGGTTAACATGGAACTGAGTACATTATGTGGCCATCTAAAATGGCCGCCCGCAAAGGGTAATGGGAATTGTGGTCAGGTTGGGACACAGACGATACACAGCCCCTATGTATTGTGCAGAGGAACCCAGACCTACACAGATACTTGCACCTGCTAAAGGTCAATCACTGATTTCCCCAGGACAATGGACTCAGATTGAAACAAAGCAGCAGTAACATACTCGGGGGCGGCTCTTCATCTTATTTGGGAGTGCATACGTGCCTTGGACAATAACAACTAGGGCCCGCCCAGCTATCAAGGTACCCGCCCCTAATTGGCCAGAATCGATTAGGGTGATTGAAATCCTATCAATCCGTTGGATCCCGAGTTGGGACCGCCCAAAAGAGCGCAAAAGATCGGAGGATAAGAGGAACTCTGTGACCAACATTCTTTTTTGGGACCGGCCTCTGCCCCACCATCTGCAGCACATCGACCAGCCAAGTTCAAGGGCCCGCGATCGCTACCTGAAGGACGAGCCGCAGCCTAGACGTACCTGGCGACCTCCAGCCGCCACACGTGAGGATTCAGATAAAGGCCTTATCCAACCTGCACAGAGCCGGTCACTTTAAAGTTAAGTAAAGGTCATTTAAGCTGTTTGGTATAGTTTCATATGTAGCCGCGTGTAGATTATTATGCATAGAACCAAGCTTATGTTTAATAATAAACAATAATTGAACTGGTTGTGTGGTCATTTCTCCAGTACACGGAACATACTCACATCTTGTGGTTATTATTAATAAAGATAATAGAGCAACAATTATACCCCAAAAAGCGATGCAAGAGAACCTAGGAGTCAGCTTGGTGTTGGACAGAGACAGCTCCTAGATTTAACCCTTTACTGTATATTGATACGTAATTTTTGAAGTTAATAAATACATACAGTAAACCTATTTCAGACTATGAAGACTTCATTAAGACCTACCGTATGGTATCCAACATCCTACAACATGGCAAGAAAGAATGGGAAAATCTAAAACGTTGCAAAATATTTAGAGACAAATTAAAACCCTGTGAGATTAAAAGAAATATTCAACAAAGCATTCTGACTTGAAGAAAAGCTTGAGAAGTGATGCACTATCAATTACCACAAAGACGAGAGTAGTGGAATAATCGAGGCTTTATTGAGCAAAGATGTGGTGCCTCCTGTAGCTGGAACCGGAATGGCTGCAGCACCGGCGAGCACACACATTTATACGCTGCCTACTGGGCGGAGCCAGCAGGCAGGGATTTACCCATGTACCTCTACTATACGGGCAGTGGCGTAGTACATGTAATACTATTAGTGGTGACTACCCTTCGTTCCCTGTTAAAAAAAGAGTCCGGCGGGGGTGGTGGAAACATTACAAGTTCAGTCTGTCAGGGGCCTTGACCCTCCTCTGTG
This sequence comes from Scyliorhinus canicula, assembly GCF_902713615.1. Taxonomy (NCBI): domain Eukaryota; kingdom Metazoa; phylum Chordata; class Chondrichthyes; order Carcharhiniformes; family Scyliorhinidae; genus Scyliorhinus; species Scyliorhinus canicula. The sequence continues at coordinate 142,914,907 of NC_052149.1, forward strand.
ATCGCCTCAGCCCTGGTGGTGATGTGGGCGCCAACTTGGTCATCTGAGACTCCGGGAACGTGTTGTCCTCGTCTTCGTCACCCCTGAGTCGAACCAGTGGGAGGACGGATCCTACTGGGGTGGGGGCTGCGGTGAGGTTCGCTGGATGGAGGGTGAGTGGCGCAGGGGTGAATAAGGCAACCGGGGGGGGGGGGGGGGGGTCAGGTCAGGGTTCATGGGTGGGGATCCAGCGGGTGCCAGGTCCCGGAGGGAGACTGTGTTCTGGCGCCCGTCGGGGTGCGCCACGTAGGCGTACTGCGGGTTCGCATGTAGGAGGTGGACTTTTTCGACCAAGGGGTCCGACTTATGGGTCCGCACATGCTTCCAAAGCAGGGGTCCAGGAACTGTCAGCCATGTTGGGAGCGAGACTCCGGAGGTGGACTTCCTGGGGAATGCAAATGCACATTCATGAGGGGTCTCGTTAGTCGTGGTGCAGAGTAGCGATCGAATGGAGTGGAGCGCGTCGGGGAGGACCACCTGCCAGCGGAAGACCGGGAGGTTTTTAGACCACAGGCCCAACAGGACAGCCTTCCAGACCGTCCCGTTCTCCATCTCCACCTGCCCGTTTCCCCGGGGGTTGTAGCTGGTCGTCCTGCTCGAGGCAATGTCCTTACTGAGCAGGAACTGATGCAGCTCATCGCTCATAAAAGAGGATCCCCAATCGCTGTGGATATAGGTGGGGAAACTGAACAGAGTGAAGATGCTGTGGAGGGCTTTAATCACCGTGGCAGAAGTCATATCGGGGCATGGGGTGGCGAAAGGGAACTGGGAGTACTCATCAATCACGTTCAGAAAATACGTGTTGTGGTCAGTGGAGGAGAGGTGCCCTTTGAAGTCCATGCTGAGACGCTCAAAGGGGCAGGAGGCCTTCACCAGGTGCGCTCGATCTGGCCGGTAGAAGTGTGGATTGCACTCTGTGCAGACCTAGCAGTCTCTGGTGACGGCCCTGACCTCCTCAATGGAGTAGGGCAGGTTGCAGGCCTTGATGAAATGGAAGAACCGGGTGACCCCCGGGTGGCAGAGGTCATAGTGGAGGGCGCGGAGTCGGTCCACTTGTGCGCTGGCACATTTACAGCGGGATAGGGCATCTGGGGGCTTGTCGAGCTTCCCCGGGCGATACAAGATCTCATAATTATAGATGGAGAGCTCGATCCTCCACCTCAAGATCTTGTTATTTTTGATCTTGCCCCACTGTATTATTAAACATGAAGGCAACCGACCGCTGGTCAGTGAGGAGAGTGAATCTCCTCTCGGCCAGGTAATGCCTCCAATGTCGCACAGCTTCCACAATGGCTTGGGCCTCCTTTTCGACAGAGGAGTGCTGAATTTCGGAGGCATGGAGG